>NC_089793.1:56107485-56184985 GCF_040412425.1 Macrobrachium rosenbergii
CTTTGTGCTCTGTCCCTGCCCTATGAAACTGCCTTAGAAGACCCAATTCCATATTGCCACTTGCAACTGACTTCTGCAATCGACAGGCAACAAGGGCCACGTGTTAGGGCACCTCAAGTGTTAATGTTGTGCAGATGTAAAACAATTTTATCTGCCAGTCTCACTTGAAGTACTTTATAACATTCGTGTCGAACTCTTTTTAGGGCTGTAGCCTACTCAGATTTCTTTATTTGTTACATTTGATTATACAATTTTATGGCACATTGCAGGTTCCTTGATTGCTGAACCGCCAGCCTGTCCACATTAATTCTAGTTGCAAATCTGCAAATATATTAGTTTAATATAACCGACTAGTTTGAAAGGCGACCTACCCATTTTCTTTGAATAGATGTAATATCAAAGTAAAGTCATACTACTAATTACATTTATTGCTTATGCTCTGAGGTCTAGGTGTTGGCCCTTAAACAAATTTTCAGTCAACATTCAATTCAACTCTTCCAACCAGATTCAGAATAGAACAGTATATATATTATATATATATATATATATATATATATATATATATATATATATATATATATATATATGTATATATATATATATATATATATATATATATATATATATATATACAATCATGAAGCTACAAATGTCGCTCAATATCAAATCCACACTACCTCAGGAATATCCCCATGGGGAATTATCACCCAAGGGGATTATAAGTGATAAAATGGACGGGCACTGCCGAGTCTCGATCCCACGACACAGAGGCGCCATCAGCAACTCCAGTCGACGTTACCACTGAGCCATCAAGAGGTATAAATTAATGCCGAGTCTGGTGTACTTTATTTACCCGTCGAGAGCAGGGAAATTGTACTTAGCTTCGGCATTAACCCACCTCGACCATGATAGTTCTTTTTGGTACGTTGGAACACGCAACTCTTTTATGACATTTTTTTATCACACTGTGATTTTATAAACAATCATGAAGCTACAAATGTCATGTATCAAATCCACGCTACCTCGGCAGTGCCCGTCCATTTATCATTATAAATTCCCTTCGGTGATAATTCCCATCAGGGATTTGATATTAAGCTTAAAGTAGCTTCCTACGACGGTAGTAAATGATAAAAATTAAACATACATATCTCTTATATATATATATATATATCATAGTTAGTTATAATATATATATATATATATATATATATATATATATATATATATATATATATATATATATATATATATATATATATATATATATATATATATATATGTGTGTGTGTGTGTGTTTGTATGTATGTTTTAATGTTGGAACAGTCATCCCATATGTATATTACAATACGCTTCACCGTCAGACCATGGAAGGCTCAATGGACACAGTTAAAATGTATTTGTATGTATGTGACATTGTGTGTGTCTTTTTGAAACAAAACCAGATGTCGCATTGGCTTCAATGGAGTCGTACTTTTTAATTAAAACAAGTAAAAAATGCGCTGTATCTTGGTGCAAAGAGTTTCACAGCCACTACAGCGTATAAACAAGGCAAGAAACATAGATTACATATCCCGTGGTCCGGTATATCGCCATACCATTACTACTGAAACTGAAACCACGCTTGCGGCAGTAGTCTGTAAACAAATTCTCAAAATGGATAAACAAAATAAGGGCACACTGAATTTAACCCAAAAAAAACTATGACAAGAAGACTCCAGACATCATTTGGTATGTTTGACGATTGAATTTGGATGATTGCATCACCAATTTGCAGCCCCCAGAAAAATACAGAAGATATGAGGGCGGTGGAAAAGTGGAAACTGGACGCCATTTTCATTTACAGAAACTGAAAAATAGATTTGACAATGGCAAGATTGCAGTTGGTCCAAATTGTATAAACATTCTAGGAAAAAAGCTGTCAACTTTGTCTTAAAAGAAATAACTGAAAAAATCTAGTGGATTAATTTGATCGAAAATTGTTTACTTGTATCATTTGTTTTGTTTGTTTGTATGTTTGTTTGTTTGTATATCTTTCTATAGTAGGGACGGTAATGTTTCCTGTGCGGAAAGGTCGTTCCTTCCACTATACCACTGAAAAAATAATTTCTGTTCCATTATGACAACACTGATACATAGGAATTTAATTAAACCTATGTTAATTGTATCATACAGATATATTATATATCTGCATTCATTATCATTTTCAAATATTGCTTTTCTGAAGCCTCGGGAACTTTTCATCACATTAAAAACTATCCTCGTGTACCGTTGAACACCAAACAATTATCCTTTGTCTTCAGCTCAGGATTGCTCCAACTCAAAAGCGGCAAATATTACAGCGAAAATTATCTCTGATATATGAGTATGTGCGGCCGTGGACTTAATAGAGACACACTAAGCTGTACATGAGCATATAACAAAGCCATAGGGTTTCTGACTCGAGAAAATTCTGCAAATTTTCAGAATAAAACAAACCTCTCTCCTGCCTTGGTCAGCCCTATTGTGGCACCTTTCACAAGCCTCCAAACAATCGTCATATTCCGTTCACCAGACCCAATGACACAATTCTCCATCCTTCAGTCTTCTTATATAAAATTATAAAGATAAAAAAATTCCGTACATTCTGCAATATCTAAAACAAACCCTTTTAGTAATGAGACGAAAGGTGACATATTTTCATCCCATCCATCCAAGCTGGACGTCTTAAATAAAAAGAAATGGAGAGAAGTCAACAAAATAAACAAAGGTGTTGATTTCGTCTCCCTATTTAAATCCTTTAGGTCAAACGAGAGTAGAGAGGGGATAGTAAAAAAAAAAAAAAAAACATAATCTGAAATGTTGTAAGACCAACTTATTTCAAAACTTGTGAATGGCTACTGAAAATTATCTGTACGGTTCTAATACTAAGAGAGGTCTCGAGAGAGAGAGAGAGAGAGAGAGAGAGAGAGAGAGAGAGAGAGAGAGATATCTTATGTACATATGTTTATAAAGGAAGCAAGAATGACGAATGTATATATCCTATCCACCAAATAAACACGTACAACTGATGCAGATCCTGAAATACATAAATCTAATTTCAAGAAAAGTGAGAACAATGCATTATGCGGCTCAGATAATACTAAATCATCACTTTTAATTTCTTCATTTACAACTCAAACTTTACTTAAAGAGAGAGGGTGATGACAATTGAAAATAACCTTCACATGCAAGAACAATACTTACATATAACAGACATGCAATGGATTATATAACTTTTCATAGCATTAACATTTCTCGAACATTTTCTAAGAACACAATGAAACTTGAAATAGGAAATGCCCTTTCGTGTGCGTCATAAGTGAAAATCTATAGAATCACCGTGTGATGTTTCCAGATCATAAATTAAATATTCTGTCATTAAAAGTATTCTCAGTGAGACACCTGTGCATTTCATTGAACTATAACAAATGAATCACATTACTATTGATAAATGTCCAAGAAATCATAATTAAACGTTTAAAATATGAAGTCTAAATAATTCACAAATCATGAAGAAATATTCATGAGAAAAATTATTTAGATACTAAATTTTTTGTTTATTGAATAACCTATGGAATGAATTACGCTGATATTTATAGAAAATTTCAATCTCGGAGCAAGAGTAAAAGGAATTGAACCAAAACAAACATTTAGTTATTCAGAACTTAGGAGTGAATTATGAATCAAAGCATCTCATGAAGAATTAGGAGAAATACGATGTCATTTGAAAACTAGCCACCTACAAAAATTGGCTCCATGCTATGATTTTGAAACACTGTTTGCTTCACTATTGCCTCAGTTGATAATCGGTTTTTGTAAGGGATTTCTCATGAATGATAATTTAAAATTTCCTTTTTTGCAAAAAGAAAGAAAAATTCTTTCTAAAAAATTGAACAAAATCTTCCCTGTTCCAAGTTTTTCATTCAAGAATCAATAATAAAACGGTTACTTATTTGTTACTAATCACATGAAAGAACACTAAACAAGAGATTTTAAATTTATTGCAACTGAAGAATTGAAACAAAATAATGTCAAGTTATTTTTGTTATTATATGAAAAACCTCTTAGCTCATCAACAACTGATTGGAAGTCTCAGGAATTTCCAGAACAGCCAAACATTGTAGGTGAGGACTATGAACAGCTTTTTAGGCCCTTTCATAGGAAGAAGAAAAATCATGAAAATATACAATGAAATTCTCAAAATAGATTTCGAACAATAATAAAATAACAGACGTAAAGAAGAACTGACTGGTTTTCTGCCAATTGGCCCTAACTCTTTTGAGTAGATTGACAAAATATATATATATATTATATCCTATATTGATATATATCTATATATATATTATATATATATATATATATATATATATATATATATATATAATTCTCTCTAAATAATTTCTGAGTGTTAGGTTAAAAATAAAACAAACTCAAGTATATTCCCAATGAGTACATCTGCCAGTCACTTCTCAGCAAACATCTCCAAACAGCAATGTTCACAATCTTGAATCGAAGGTCTCAAACCAATTGAGCCTTCCACCAGAAGGCTTCTATGAATATTGAACGGTGTTGATCTTCAAATGAACAATTTTTGATAACTAATACTTCCACACTTTGGGCTCACCCAAAAACACACATATGAACGAATTCTCTGGAACCCAGACATTTCATGAAGAAAAACTCTGGTCTGTCATCAAGCAAGGATCTTCCCTTGTCTCAAGAATATCTGATGGCATTTGACACGCATACAGATTTCCTAAGAGGATGCTCAGCTTAGGTACACCAGCCAAAGATATAAGGTTCTTCACAATGCCTTTAGCCTCCTTATTTGTAAAAATGGTACTGTGTACTGTAATTCATAAAATATAGGAGATTGTATAGCAGATTGGGAAGTATCTGTGGTTTGAGACCTGTCGAAATAAGATTGTCAACATTTGTTTGAAAGAGATGTTTTGCTTGAGGATGAGGCATAGAAGATGTACTCATTGGGGAATATACTGAGCAGTTTATTTTGAATTGTGGGGAAATTATTTAGTTAGAATATTATAGTTGAATGTGGTAGACCTTAAAGGTATTTGATCATTTGTTGTCCGCATTAGTATTCCATTTTATATCTGGAGGCGTTCATTGTAATCCAGTCCACTTTAGATTATTGTCAAATAATCAGAACTGTAATGCAGTTGCTTTAGACCTGAGAAACACACACACCAGTGAGAGAGACTTTGAGAGGTTGTTCGAGAGAGAATGAGAGAGAGAGAGAGAACAGTTTCGTTAATTGGGCACAAATGCCTATCCAGCCAGTAGACCACTTGATGCGGTCACTATCGAGCTACCAATAGATGGGAGTTCTTGAATTTAGTTAAGCAAGGCACCTGTTGGTGGGTTTGTTGTGTAACAGATCTTTATTGGCAAAGAGAACCACACTTCTGAATCAAAAACAGGAGGAGGTGCAGTCGATTTCGAAGACATTATTTGTTGTTATCTTGCAAGGGTGCTAATTTCAGAGATAAGGGTGCGCTTTTTGGCTGTTATACGTGACTCTTTTTGTTTACTACAGAGCTGAATAAATTTCTGGGCAACCTGAGGATTAGCACTGTTGGTTGAAATCAATTGCATTGGGAACTTGGGGAACTGAGTTTTAGTGAGTGGAATTGAAAGATCGTAGTGTTTTTTTTTTTTTTTTCTTTCACCAGGTTAAATTCCCGTATCTTGTCAGTAGCAGAGAAGAACTTATCCCATCGAGTGTTACAGTGGATTTTTTTTGTATGTTATTTGTAATGGAACTGATTAAGGGAACAGGCTATTGCTTTGTGTTGGCATTCAAGGAAGACGTCACCATGGAGTTCCCTTTTAGTGAAAAGGCAATGATCTTATGAACTGGCAAATAGGGCTCAGACTGTAATCCCATTCTCTCTGCGAGCCCATTTTCTTTGTGGGTGGACTGGGTATTTCCAGCGAGTGTTCAAGAAAATTTCTAGATTATTGATAGCAGCGGACGTTTAGATTTTTTTCATTTAATTGAACATTGCATTCCATTCAGGGTTATTTCATTATTCACATTTGGCATTTAGAATTTGATTTAATGGTTTACATTTGCATTAGTGTTGGGGGTTGCTGAATTTTAAAAGTTTTTTCTCCTTTCTCTTTCTACCTTGGTGAGTTATATGAAGTTGAGACCAGGTCAGATACTTGGAACTTTGGAGTATTATCCGTTCGGATACTATGGCAGGGGCTAACGAAGATAATGATAAGGTGACAATGTTGCAAATTTACATCTGTAAAAGAGGAATTCAGCCTTGCAGGGCTGGTTGATGAAATTCTTCCAGTTCCCTCGGATTTTTATAAAGGGGTGTTGATATTTTTTTTTAGTCGCCAAAATAACAGATAAGGCTTTTTATAGGTTCCCATGTACTTAACACTAAAAATTAAATTAATATTAAAAAGAACATTTAATATTTTGATATTTTAAATTTATGGAGTCTGCATGTAGATTACATAGGTATCTTAAATGGTGATAACAGAAATAAAGCAATTAATAAGGTAATTTATATTTTGATCCAGCACATACAATACATACCTTTTATTATTATCCAAAACATTAATAAATAAAACTCAAGGTATTCTTATTTTGATGCATCATGAAACTCAACATAAATGGATCACTACCAATTCAACACGCATTCAGTCCTGCAGATAAGGCAGAAACAGGAAAAAAAACTTGGGTGCACTCTCTGTATTCAGGAGGGTATTGAAAAGTGCAATCTGAGTGCTGATTACAGCACCATGTATCAATACCAGTAGTAATTATTTTCTTTTCAGACCAAACTTACCCCTGAAACGTGCAATGTACTCCTGGGGTACATGTACCCCAGTTTGGGGAACCCCTGGGTAGAGGAGCTTTCAGTGAAATGAAAGGCTTCCTTAGTTTAGATAAAGGGGATATCAGACAGCGTTGTAAGAGTCATCACTTTTTGAAGTGTAGGACCTGGGTCGATCTTTACTGATTTCTTGTGAGCGTCATATGGAACAACTGGGGCCGGTGATGAAGTTCGAGACCTCAGGTCTCTTTTCAAGGTCCGTAAAGTATGATTTGCCTGGTCGATGAAAGTGACCAGATGTTTTGATGCTGCAAAGGGATTACGAAGAAGGTGAGAAATTCTGGTTGGCGGGAAGTGTTATAAGGGTGTTTGTCGGATGACGTCATTCTAGGTCCTGGTATGGTTTCTATGGTGAAAGTTCAAGTGAAAGGTGCATAAGCCCCAGACACGTGTGTGTGGATGATTGTAGTAATATGAAAAGCCGAAGGGGGTAGTGTATACAGTTTCTATAAGCAAATGTCGAGTCCAGGGATACTTGAATGGAGTTCCCTAAACTGTAATGAGTTAGTTCAAACCATCAAAAGGGTATGGTGGTCAATTTATTGACTGGGTTCATGAATAATTCACAAGGTCGTTGGGACAGTGTGGATTTTCAGAAGCAGATTTACTGGCTAAGAGGCAGGTTTTAGGATCATTTAGCCAATGCTGATTTTAAAGAATATACTGAGGGTGTGGAAGAGGCTCTGGCTGGAGTTTGTGGACATTGTCAGCATTTAAAGTGGATAAGCTTAAACAATGATTAACAAATGGTTGATTTACAGGATAAGACTAAAATATTTTTGTCCCTTCACATAGGCATTCCTTTTAAGATTAGAGACCAGGTAGAGCAAGGGTTAATAAGTGGGAGGAAGGCATTTATCAGGCCTAGTTCTCACCTTTTGAATTTTCCTTTGTTAGCACTGCCTGAGAAGGATGATTCAGTTTGGGTTTGTGTGGACTTTTAGGAAGTTGAACGGAAATGATTCCTGATCATTACCCTGTGGCATATTTGCCAGATTGATTTGTTGAGATTGGGGCAAGAATATCATTCTTCAACTGGATCTGATGCAACGGTACTTTGCTAGTTTAGGGATTAGCAAGGAGAGTCGAGCCTACAGTGTTTTTCTTTTGCTGAAGAGGCATTATGAGTTTATCAAGTCCTAAGGACACCTGTTAACCGTTTATCAGTTAGTGGCTTATGAAATTTTACTAGGCTTATATGAATACAGTTCTGCAAAAAACTTGCTAGGAAAGAGTATTTTTGCATACATGGACAATATCTTGACTGCCACTGATTCTGTAGAGGAACATTTAGAGATTCTTAGGGAGGTTTTTAGGAGGCTTAGGTTAACGGGTTTGAAGATAAAATTAGCTAAGAGACTTTCTGAAGAAGCAGATAGTATATTTGGGTCATGTTATTTCTAATGAGGGTGTTAGAGTGAATGAGGATAAAGTTAGAGCAATTGCAGATTTTCCTACTCCCAAGAATAAGATAGAGATTTGGTTTTTCTTAGCATTGGCTGGATTTTTTCATATGTTTGCAAAGGGTCTTTCTACTTCAGCATCTCCTTTGACAGAGTTTTTATGGGGGTGATGGACAGCAGTCAGCCTTTCAGAATATTAAGGATGGTTTGGTTAATCCCCTACTGTTGAAATTTCTTGATTTTAGCGTCCTTTGACTTTGGTGACAGATGCCAATCACGACAGCATAGGGGATTGCCTTATGCAGAAGTTCGATGGATGACTCAGTCCGATTGTATTTTACAGTAGAAAGTTTAAGACATGGGGTAGTAATGAACGGCTATGGTCGGCAGTGGATAAAGAGGCCTTTGCTGTAGTGTCTAGTTTGGTTGATTTTAAGATGTTATTGATGGGCAATCAGGTAGAGAGACTTACAGATCATAAGCCATTGTTGGATCTTTTCAATAAACCGATCTTTCCACTAAAAAGAGCTAGGTGGTATTTGATAATCAGGATTTTGATGTCAAACTTAGGTATATAGAGTGGGGTAGACATAATGTTGTAAATCCCTTAGTAGAAGTTTTTTCTGATTTGGATGGTTCTCATGTATGTTATATATCTGGAGATTGCATAGACTGGGATATTAGTTTATTAGGATCTAAACAGGATGAGGATGAGGTTTTGGCAGATGCCAAGCATTTCTTTGAGGGAAATTAGTTAGGAAGGGTTGTAAGTTGCCTTTTGCGGTTCTTGAATTAGAGGGTAATTCGTTAGTTAGGAAGATTAAATACAGACAGAGCAATAGTGAGGATAAGGGTGATATGACGCAAATAGTTGGCCCTAGGAGTTTAGTTCCTACAGTTCTGGATATTGTTCAGTGTAGGTCTGGCAGTCAGCATTTGGGTATTGAGAAGACGTATCAGAATATTCGAGGACAATTCTTTTGGAAGAGCATGCTCGTGTCAGTGGAAGACTTTGTGAGAGGTTGTTCAGTTTGCAATGTGTGTAAGCCATCGAGGGTCATTTCTTGTAAAATGGGTTCATATCCGATTCCAAGTACACCATTTTCTTGTGTCCATATAGACATATTCTCCAATTTCTGTGAATCTAGTTATGGTCATAGGCACCTGTTAGTGGTTGTGGACGAATTAACTAGGTTTGTAGAGATTTTTCCTTTGAAGCATAAAACAGCAGAGGGGGTGGCAGTCACATTCTTTAATGGATATATTTGTTGTTATGGGGTTCCTGAGGTCCTTATTACAGATAATGGGAGAGAATTTGTGACCAAGACATTAGAGTCTCTTGCGGATGTAATGGGCATTTGAAAAGTCATAATTATTCCCTATAAACCAGAAGCTAATGGGTTAGGTGAACGGGCAGATAGGAAGGTAATTGAGGCTCTCAGAATTACTGTATGGAGCAATGATGTGAATTGGGATCGATATATTCCACAGGTTCAGCATAGCATCAATTCTGTGATTGGTGATACCATTGGTATTTCTCCCGCTGAAGCACTATTTGGCTACAAAGTGTGGGGCACATTCAGTTTACTACCTATTCCATCGGATGATGATATAATTAAATCGCTGATCTCTACTGCTAAAGAGAGATATGTGTGTGTTGCTAAGAACCTTGAGTTGAAAACTCAGGATATGGCTGATGGGAGCAATTCAAAGACAGATAGAGTTAAAGCTGCTGTGGGGGATAGGGTTTTTTGAAAATAAATGTTAGGAATCAGTTGAATTATAAACTAAGTCCTAAATTTGTCTCCTTTTTGGGTTGTAGAAGTAAGGAAGGGGAAAAATTTGTTGTTCAGGTTGAAAATATTTCAGGAGTGTCTGAGTTGAAAACATCTATCTAAAGTTAAAAAACAACTATAAAACCTTTGACTGGGTTAATTCTTTTGATGCACTGTTGTGTCTAATAATTTTTTCTCTCTTTTTTTTTAATGGGTTTTAAAGGTGTGTGATTTGTAGTTTACTTTAACTGAGGAGGACATCTGTCCGTAGAGTTAAACAAATCTTTAATAGTCCAAGTTCTTTTTTTATGCTGTTTTTTCCCCTTTTCTGCATAAGTGCAGCTGTTTGGAGTAGTTTTTATGTGTGTTTCAATAATGTCTGAGAGGGGAAAACTTAGTTAAATTAGGTGCAAAATGCTGTAGGGTTTTATACATGCATGGGTTTCTCTTCTCTGTTTTTTTTTTTCTTGTTTCGGCATCTAGTAACTAGAGGTTTCTTACCTTTGCTTTTTTTTTTTTTATATGCCGAAGTTTTGTCTGCTCATGGCTTTTGGGGTCCCGTTGCATGGGTTATATGGAATTAACTTAGCCACGTAAAATAAATCTAATTCCATATTGAGATTAGGCCAGGTGTTATTACAGAAGAAGACTCATGTGGTTGTCATCTGATGTGATACTTTGAATAGAGTTTGAGGATATAGGTTCGAAAGTATGAGCTTGAAAAGCATCCCAGAATAAAGTTCAGTTGCTTAGGAATTTATTGGGTGAGATGAATATCATCTTTTATAATGTTGATCCATTGTATAATTGGTTAAATAAACTTAATGCTACGGCTGTTAGGTCCAGGACAAGATTAAAAGACTTTAACATGGCTTCCAAATTTAGGTTCTTAACTCAACTTTTCTAGCCCATGTTAACATTGTTAATTGGAGCCGTTCTGGTCATCATATCAACACTTGCATATGTCATCTACATTTGGTGAGAATTAAAGGCAGAAGAAGTGAATAGTCAAGGTAAAACTTTGATGACTTTCAAAGATAGTAATGAGAAATTCAGAGAGGGGATTGAGACATTGAGGGAAGTCTTTAAATGGGTTATTCAGCCAGCTGATAGGATGGGGAAAGACTTGGATGAATGATACTTTTGTCTTCTTTCAAATCTAACTTGTTAAATACTGAGAAAGAAGCTAATGAGTTTATCAGAAATTCAAATACAGGTTAAATTCTTTTACAGTGGTGGCCACTTCTCTCTCTCTCTCTTTTTTTTAGATATTTTACCTCTCAGGTCTTTAAAAAATAAATTGATGAATGCATAAATAAATAAATAAATAAATAAATAATTTTATTGGGGAATTTGTCATTGTTATTATGGGATTTTGAAAGTAAGAGTGTCTGAATGTAGGTTGATTAAATTCCAGTCAGTAAAAATGTCATCAAGGCATTCTTTTCATAAACTTTTCACTAGTGGTTTTGGTGGTTTGGAAAACTATGGGATAGTGAGGCCGCCGACTATGTACCTTTTGAAGACCAATTTCAATCCTCTGGCAAAAGTTAACTATAAAGTCAGGGTGTTTTAGTTCACGATAGATATCTTTGTTTCAGTAATATCTTTACGCTCATAAACATTGACTGGCCAGGGTGTGAGAAGATGTTTACATAACCAGAAACCCTTAAAGTGACTTTCAGTTACGTTCCAACATGATACAACATGGCCTCTACAAGAATAAATGCTGTGTTCTGTACAAACTGTTAGATATTCCATTATGGTGGCACATTCATTTAAGGATAATTCTTCCGTTTGCGGATAATTTAGACCTCTTCAAATGGCGAACTAGGCTGGTCACGCTTTGAAGTTTCATTGTTTCAAAAATCAGAGTGATCGCCTTGAAGAGAACCATTCTCAATGCCGGAAGACTAACCTTTGACGTGCGGAATCAAATCCTCATTGCTAATTTATCGGTGATCAATTTCCTTTGTCGTCATATTCCTCATGAAGTCAGGTATTTTCTCGCATACTGGGGACATTGTGTGAGTAAACCCTCACCTGAAGATCAGCCTCTTTGATATAGCTGCTTATTCAGTGTTAAACTGGCAATTTTTATTGCTATCCTCCTAGTGCTGGGGCAACACTTTAATGCGGTGTCCGGAGCATTATTGAACAAATTTTAGATCATAGATATTTGGATCATTACAAAACACAGTTATTTTTATTAATAAGCGTGGCAAAGGCATTTTAAGAAAGAACCTGTGAGGATGCTTGGCTGGTGTCTGGCAACATCCTGATCACGAAACTGTATCCATATCAAATGCATAAAATTCTTGAGACTTCAGGAACATTCCTGCCCTGACGACAAGACTTTGCGAGATTGCGCTCAGCAAATCACCTTCCAGAAATTTGTTCAAATGTTGTGTTTTGGCAACCAGAGCCCCAGGGTGTGAAGGTGTAGTTATCAAATAAAATGTCATTCAAAGATCAACACTAAATCCTGATGAAGCCTTCAGTGGAAGGCTGTGTGGTCAAGACCTGTCGATTAAGATTGTGAACATTGCTGTTGGGAGATTGTTACTGGGACGGGTAGCATAAGATGTGGTTCATTGACAATATACAGTGCTTTGACTTATTTTGACCTCCTAGTGGGGCAATTATTTAGAGAGAATAATTTCCGTGTTGAATATGGTTGGGACGGCTAATATTTTTATCATTTGGTGAATAATAGTAATATTTTTATTTCATGTCTTGTTTCTTGAAGAGCCTTTTATGTTAAATTATTGTCAAATAAATTATTTTGGGTAACTGATGTTTTGTTAATACCTGAGAGAGATTTGAGAGAGAGCCTGTTCTAAAGAGAAGATGAGAGAGAGGATGAGACGAATGTTCATTTATTTACAAATGTAACTTGAATGTAATGTGACCCGGTCTCACTGCAACATGTTAATGTCTTCACACTGAAAGGTGATGAATGAAAAGTAGATTCTTTCCACTCCCATTTAACGAAGAGACGTAAACAAACGTGAGGCAAAGGATGAGATCCGATGGTTTATCAACTCCCCAATGACCAATGGCTATCTTATGCATCGCACTTGGCAAAAGACAGAAGTATTGTCTGCATAAAATACAATTTTGCCACGTTTGCATAATTCAGATGGTGATCTTAAACAAGTTTATAGAAACGTACAAATGGTTAAACATGAATGAAAATCTCAGCTAACATAAAATATACTTCTTTCAGTAAAATAATATAAAAGTGTACATGGATACATATATTTGATATCTTTACAAACGCCATTTGTTCAATTTGATGCAGTCAACATCGAGTGTCATTCTGGGAATAGATGGGAAGTGTCTTTAACTGACAGTGACACATCAAGGGATTTACTTTGTTGTATAAAACACACTCACACAAATGCAATATATATTAGTGACCATTCAAAGATGAATTTCCATCTCAGTATGGAACAAGCCCATCATGGGTCCAGTTAATGTTTTTGGTGCAAGCTTGAAAGAAATATGGTTTATTAGGAAGAAACTAGATGGAGGTCAAAGTGTTACTAGAAAATAAGATGGTCTCACTTATTAATAAAAAAAAATAAACTAACAGATTAATAAATAGGTAAAAATGTATTACAAATGCAACAGGGATAGTGTCAGGGAGTAGTGCATTGCATCTTCGCGTGAACTTTAAAAGTTCCAATTGCATGACATCCTTAGGGGGACTGTTCCACAGTCCAATGGTGTGAGGAATAAAGGACCTCTGGAATAGAGGAATTCTTCAGCGAGGCACATTTACTGCATATTGGTGCTGCTGTTCAGCAAATCTCGTTGCTCTCGGCAGGAAAAGGGGATCAGGGATCAATTGAGAATGTGAAAGATCTCTGTTAAAATACACCTTATGAAAAATTGACTGACAAGAGACCATCCGTCGATGGTTGAAGTCATAACTGGTAATATTAGGAAACAGAAACCTGCCACCACGAACCCTCCATCTAAAACACATAAATCTCCTGGCAGAAGCAGACATCCATACCAGAGAACAATGTTCCAGTAAAGGAGGGACAAATGACCTAAAACAAATTACAGTGATTTTATCACTGTTATAAATATATGAGGCGTTTCATACAATACCTAACTTTTTGTGGCATTTGCTGGCACTTTCATTAGATGTTTCAAAAAGCAAGACGTGTGTCAAAAGTTACACCTAGAATAATTAAAGCTTCAGACTTATTCAGCAGAATCCCATCGACTTGCAGAGGAGGATGGAGCAAAAAATATTTATAAGATCTACTAATCAACAGTGTTTTCAAATTTACTGGAGTTCAGCATCTGTCCCTACACTGACTACACCGTTCACTAATTCGCTTCATGTCCCGACTGAGATTAAGGGCAGTTTCATTTCTCATAATTAGAGACTTTACAACACCCACAAGTGTTGCATCATCGGCATAATGAACAATTATTTTTTCCAGTCCAACAACCATATCGCTTGTATACACTAAAAATAAAGGTGAACAAAGAATACTACCCAGTGGAACTCCAGACAAAATAGGTTTTGCTTCGTTAAAGATCCCATCAACAGCAACTTGTTGCTGCCTACCTGTAAAGAAATCTTGAAGTATACCTAAAACATATCCACCCACTCGAAGATTCCAAAGTTTTTATAAGTAAGTGCCTTGTGATTTGCTAAATCGAAAGCAGCACTAAAATCAGTATGAATTACCTTACACTCAAACCCCTTATCAAGGTTCTCTTGCAAATGACTTGTCAAATCTAAAAAGCCACCGCAGGTACTTAACTGCTTCTGATATGCACATAGAATATCAGCAAACAATCCTTTAGATTCTACATACTTATTCAGCAGCCTAAAAATATAAAAATAAGTTTTTCTGGAACTCTGGAGAGCGGGGGAATAGATATTGCTCTGTAGTTGCTGCAGTGTACAGATAGACCATTCTTTGGAACAGGCACTGTATTGCTAAGCTTATGTTCATCTGCAAAGATACAACATCGAAATAAAAATCTATAAATCTACTAATCTTGAGGGACATCATACTAGAAATCGTTTTAAAAAACAAAGGGATGAAATCATCTGGATCTTCTCCACCTCAGCTATCAAGATTATCAAGGATTTTCTTAACATCCCTAGGCCGAAATACAAATTTTGTAAGAATAGGTTTAGGGTGAAAGTATTAGGGAGAGGGACATCCTCAGCGGACTAATTAGCTTCAAAAGCTCTATGAAGCAGTTCAGCTTTTTCCTTAGAGCTTGTAACCAATCTGCCATCACCTGTTAGTAGTGGTGGAATGGAAGACGAGCCTGACCCAAAGAGAGATGATGCCAGTTTGGTCCATCACAGATAAGGATGGGTAATTTCTTCAAGTTTTCTTTTCAAGGAATTATAGTAAGTTCTCCGATCTAAATAAAAAATTCTATTTGCAGTGCGATAAGACTCAAAAAAATTTTTTAATTGAATGCTTTGGTCTTCATGTGTTGACTTTTGCCTATTTGTCATGGTAAGCTCTTTTACATGTATCATCAAGACATGGCTAATAATTTGTCCTGAATTTAATGCCATTCTAGGGACATACCTTAATAAAATAGCCATTAGCATAGCATTTTATTTAGCTTCTTCTTGGGATCTGTATCTGATATAGCATCCGAAATATTATGTGCCTGACATGCATCAATAATGCAATCCCGATTAGCTTTAGATTTCAACCAGACAGTTTTTCCAATGTTGAGATCAAAATATACCGATTGATAGATATGTCCATCTCAGTGGCATAGTGATTGGAAGTGCCTGTATATTTCCAGACCTTGGACTTTACAATAACTGGAACATCGGGGAATATGAGGTCAAATCTGTTACCCAAATATGGGTGGGTTACTCAGTTAGCTGGACAAAATCAGGATACACAGAACTGAAGAGCAAAACGGCCATATTGGATCTGTGGCATTTGAATTACAGTCTCCATGAATAATGAATGAAGCTTTTGAACCCTGTGACTGAGCCATATTAATCCTCTCAAGAGACAGATATATATTAAATATATATATAAATATATATATATATATATATATATATATAAAAGAATATATATACACTTCGTTTGGAAGTAATGATATACATTAACCAACTGACAAAGGGAAAACTCATACAAAATTAAAACTCTTGATAAACTGTACACATAAAATGGACATATTTTCCAGGGTTTCACGAAAAATGTCCTTCAGAAAAAAATTCAAAACTCTCTAAGATATGACTCAAAATTTATTATTTTGAGATTGGATGAGGTATCAAAAAATGGATAAATATGTCAGAGCTCTTTTCTGAATTATCTCTGCATGAAAAATAAGCCCAGGATAATTTAGAATCTACAGTTTGTATTAATGATGACTTTGCATACATTTGATATCTTCTTGACCGGCAATGATAAGGAAAGTAAGGCGTTCTTACGCTTCCCTTTTCATAAACAAATAATATTTACGCTTATGTAAACCGCAAATTCTTGACAAGTGTCATGGAGTATATGAATAAAGGATCCGGGAAGTTATTGTTCATATCAGTGATAATGAATGTATCAGTTTCTGTTACCAATAGAAAACTGCAATTCTTTTTGATGTTGATGAAATGGATCTTGAAGATTAAAAGTTAAATGAAAGGTCAGTGGAGTATAGCAACCATAACTGAAGAAATTAAGTACGCAATTAAAGAAATTAGGAAGACAGTCTGATGTCAACATTTGTAAAGGTCAATTCATCTCTTTTTTTTTATTTTTTAAAGTCTTGAATCTATCTGAAAACTCTTTGGTATTATGTGGCGTTTCTATCTGTTTGAACATCTTTGGATTTTTTATTTGTAAATCAATTATCTTTTAAAATTTTCATCTCTAATTCTTTTGTCAAAGATTTATTTATTTATTTATTTATTTTATTTTTTTCTTAGGAATCATTCTTCAACTTTCTAAGGTAAATAATGGATTCCTTCATTTTCATCTTCCCACTATCAAGTATTTAACAATTTAATGTATTTAACTTAATTCCTTTTACTTTAATCCAATTATAGATATGTTTTCCTTTTCCGCCAGGGGTTAGGTCATGTTCAGAATCATGTTTTCCAAACCCACACAAGCAGCTTCAAAGAGCCACAACACAACTTATCTCATATCCATGAGAAAGAAGCATCTCGGGGCCATTGTGATCTTAATAGGTGGAGGGGAAGGCAGAAAGAGCCCTGACAGATAACCGTCCTGCGAGGGGAGATATTTCGCAATATTCATACTCATTTCTGTGTCACATTTAATAAGGTTTCTTTCGGTATAAGAAAGTTTCGTTTGAGCTTGTCGTGCAGTTTTATTTACAACAGATACTCTTTGAAAATATGCGTGTGTGAGTGTTTGTAGAGGCAGGATTATCCGTTTAACCATATGCTTATATTAAGTCTATCAAAGCTGGATTTTCGGCCAATCTCTTTTTGTAATTAAGAAGTCCTGCTATATTTTAATCTTCTTTCGTGAAGCTTAAATTTGTTTAAATTATGCTGACTTAAACACCTGGTTTTGATTATTGTATAGTGGAATGATTAACTACCAATTCATGTTTTGCAATGCTTTCCCGCTTTAAAATATTAAAATACTCTTTTTTTCACAAGTTGTTATTCGTTATTTCGTATTTAAATTTTAATTTTCGATTTCACAATCTGAAGTCACTCAGTATTACTGAAACGACTGGAACCTTGAAGAACATTCATGTACTTTGCATACGATAACAATGTGACTTGTGTATGGAATCGTGCCATACACTTCAATCCATTGACCTTTACGAAAACGACTTTCCTTATCCTTAGATCCTCACAGTGATTGAAACTTCATCCCATCCCTTCTAAGAGTAGTCCTCGAAAAGATTAAATGTTTTAATGTTTTTACCAGTATATCATGGTTTAGGACTTGAGTTGGACTTCGTTTATCTCTCACCAGTCGAACACAATCACATACAATGCAAACTGATTGGACTACTTTTTTTTTTTATCCAGTTTTTAACTGCACCAAGTTTATTTTGGGTCAGAATGATCGATTCTGTTAATTGTAGTCGATCTAATAATAAAATGTTTGTTCGTTTGGTAAACTAATGTCGAAGGATGCATTTCTGGATTATCAGACAACGGCCGAAGTTCATTTATTTCTTGAGATATTTTTCTTATCATTACGAAACACTGAAGTTCTCCAGAAAGTCCAAGGCTGAGAGAGATTCTTTAATATTGTCGCGAATACATAACAATATTTGGAAACCATGAAAACGCCGAGACCTATTCATAATATATAGGAATTTGTAAAGCAATAACACGAAAATGTAGGCGAAACAAACGTTGCCAGATGATGACCAGATCCGTTTACCATCATTATAAAAATCTAACGACTGGCAATTATCGGAACAACAATGCCATTATGCCCAGTAAATTGGGAAACTGGCCCGCAGCTGATTGAATGTCTGGGAATCAACCTGTTTGACAACACAGCCTTCTTTCTTATTACACACAACAGAAACACGCATGAAACAAAGTTGCAAAAGACTTCAGAAATTCACGCCTACGACTGGAATGTCAATATTTGTAATAGTAATAGTACTACGTAGTAGTTAGTACTGGTAAGGAAATGGCCTTCCAATGGTTCCCGTTGTTGTTCCATATACCCTTATTGTTACTGTCTTTACTTCTGCCTGATTATTTGGCGAAGAAAAATAATCCAAATAATGTTGATGTCTTTATTAGCTAGAGCGACTTATTATATATATATATATATATATATATATATATATATATATATATATATATATATATATATATATATATATATATATATATATATATATATATATATATATATATATATATATATATATATATATATATATGGTGTCCATAAAGTCATGGTATAATAATTTAAAAATTCTTGTAGCTTCGTAATTACATGATGAATAAGAAAGGATACGATAGAAGAATAACCTTAATTTTTAATTCTTCTTGTTAATTTTCAGCATGTCCACCATCTTTACTAATATAAAGAGAAATACAGTTCTGTAGTTCTCAGAAAACATTTTCCAGTTGATTTTCAGTAATACCTGCAATCACATTAGTTCTCCTTGCTTTCAAGTCTTCTAAAGATCAAAGCTAGTTAAATTAAACAATACTGTTCACACGTTCCCATAAAGTGAAATCAAATGGAGTCAAATCTGGTGAACTTGGAGGCCAAAATAATGGTCCACCTCTTCCGATCCATTTGTTAGTGAATTCCTCATTTAGAGACTGCCTAACTTGCAGTTCAAATTACAAGGTGCTCCGTCTTGCTGAAAAACTATATTCTCTATAAGTTCTAATTGTTCAAGCTTATGAATAACGTAATTTTGTAGCATTTCTAAATAGTTACCACCATTAACAGTAATTCTCCTTCAAAAAGAACAGCCAAATGACGTTAATTATGAGAGGATCTCTTTCATATTCAACAGATTCACGTGGCCTTTCAATCGCGAAAGTACGGCAGTTATACCTGTTGATCTTTCCACTAATGTGGAGAACATTAAATTATTCAAAAATGCATAATCAGTATTAATCCCTTCAATGAACTGATGACAGAAAGTATGTCGTGTATGATAATCCTCTTCTAACAACACTTGATGCATTTGGATTCTGCAAAATTTTCAATTTTCTTCCGCAAGATCACATGCATAGTAGATTTTGAAAACCTTATCTCCAAAGATGCTCGTCTTAGACTATTTCACGGAGTTCTTTCAAAGGATTGTTCTACAGATGCTAGGCCCCTTCATCAACACATGGTCTACCAGACCAGGGTATATCAATAACAGACCCTGTTTCCTTCATTTCCTTCATCCACCTGGCTAAGGCATTCCTGTGTGGTGTTTCTTTATTGTACTGGATTGTAAACCTTCTTTGGACAGCCACAATACATTTTAGGTCCACCAACCAAAGAACGAAGTTTACTTTCTCTTCTAGTGAAGCCAACGGTCAACAGCAGTTCTGAAATAGAAGTCATTTTTAAGTTTCATAAATTGTGAAAAATATTTGATAAAACAAATAGTAAATAAAAGTTCAGAAGAACAGAAGAACTAGATAAATCAAGCTTTCCTATCCTTTTTACAGGTTAATTGTATTACGTATAGTTACAAAGCAACAAGTATGTTAAATTGCACCATGACATTATGGACACACTGTATGTATATATATATACATATATATATATAGTATATATATATATATATATATATATATATATATATATATATATATATATATATATATACATACATATATATATATATATATACATATATATATATATATATATATATATATATATATATATATATATATATATATATATATATATATATATATATATATATATATATATATATATATATATATATATATATAGAGTTATAGTAGAGAGTATAGCATATATATATATATATATATATATACATATATATATATATATATATATATATATATATATATATATAGTATATATATATATATATATATATATATATATATATATATATATATATATATATATATAATGTTATATATATATATATATATATATATATATATATATATATATATATATATATATATATATATATATATATATATATATATATATATATACATATATATATATAGAGAAGAATATTATATATATATATATATATATATATATATATATGTATATATATATATATATATATATATATATATATATATATATATATATATATATATATATATATATATATTGTGATGCATATTGTTAATATTTTTACATATTGTTGAACCATTTAATTATTACCTTGTTTAGTTAACTGTGTAACTACCATATGAATACGGAATCACTTCTTATATTCTGCGTGGTTTGTCTCCTTCAGATCTTTTCCCTGGCTTTAAGGAGTCTCACTCTGGTCTCTTGCTGGGAGGAGGGTCGAAGGAGCTGCCTATTTATTTTTGAGTATTTTCAGATATTTTATAATATTTGAAAGAGGCTTATTTTTTACTTATGGGTGTGATTTATAGCATTGTTCTGCTAAAGGAGGAATACTATTTACTACCTTTGGTGTTAATACACACACTATTTCGTTAATCACTTTTTAATTTATCCTTTCTTAGTATTGTTACAAGCTACAAACCCCATCCATGTCTTATTGTTAAATTTTCAGTGAGAAACCAATTGGCATGTAACATAATTTGGGGCCTGTCCGGGATCCATTCTTCCCTTTAATGATACCTGGTCGAGGCAGTGGGAGCTTTGTTTACAGATAGGAGTGACGACATGAGTGAGAGAGTGAGGTGGAGTAGGTGGCGAGCTTCTGGAAACATAAAGTGCCTGCCTATGCTACAGCAGCACCCGTTGACCTCGTTTATTCCCAGAACTGTTCGTTGTTTCTCCTATCCTCATTTCAAGACTCGCCCTTGAGCAAAACTCGTAAGCTCTTTAACCTGTTATAAACTTCAATTATCACAGCTGAGAATTCGTGTAGTTATTCCTATTGACTCAAAGCCCGTTTTTATTGTATTGCATGTGGGGTACAGTATAAACCTTTTTCTCTTTGCCTGACACACGAAATGCTTAAGCTGTCAATTTTAGTCGCTTAGGCATTAACTGTTGTTTGACCAGGCAAGGTTATTCCTTCTCCACTCTATTTGACTAGAATCCCAGAGATTTCATTAATTTAGCCTTTTAAAAAAACCGTATTGTTATTTTTTTATTTCATATGAAAAATATTGTGAACTTTTATGAAGTGAACAAAGTGCTTATAGACGTAATTGTGAGTTACCTTGTGTTCATTTGTGAAACAGGAATTCAGATAGTTTACGTAAGGAAGTTTTCATTGTTTCAATTTCACAATGGCTAGTTTTGATGTGGATAAATTTGCTGGTAATCCTTCTGTTGAACTCTCCACAATTCAATAATATAAAAGAAGAAGGACCTTTTTGGAGTTAGGTTTACGTTTGCAACTACCAGTTAGAAGTAACATGAAAAAAGTCTGAAATTCCGAAATTCTAATTCTGAACATTACTAAAGGGCTAAAGAGTGTAGGAGCTGAAGCTAGACTCTGGATAGTTGAAGACAAGGACACGGACTAAATTTAAACAAAGCACCTGAGTTTGATGAACTAAGTGCAGAGCCGAAGGAAGAGAAAACTTGAGTTAATAAAACTAGAGTTTGAAATTGAAAAAGAGAGGATTAGATTGGAAGCAGAAAGAGAGAAAGAGAGGATTAGATTAGAAGCAGAAAGAGAGAAAGAGAGACTTTTATTTCAGGCTGAATTAGCTGTAAAAGTAGAAAGGGAGACTATTGAATTGCAATCGAAAGCAGAAAGGGAAAAATCTGAACTTTCTCGGCTCGATAAACGGCAAGAAATTGGATTTGGTTAGTGAATCTCAAAAAAGAAGTTTGAGATTTATCCAAGAACATGAAAGATGGAGGTGGAGGAGGAGGGATGGAGGCTTGAAGAAACTGCTTCATTTGAATTCGCCGAAAGAACAATGGATTTGGCTACTTAGGGGCTCAAAACTTTCCGGTAAAGTGGCTCAAGTTTGTTGACATATCAAAGAGACAAATGATTATGAAGTTATAAAAGGTCATTATAGATGCTTTTCAATTTCTGTGGAAGGTTATCGGCAAGTTTTTCATGAATAAAGTTAAAACTAGTACTCAGACATACCTAGAGTTTGCTTCAGAAAATTCAGAGATTTTAGGAAGTGGTTAAAAGCTTCCTGTTATAACTACCTTTGAACAGTTAGAAAATCTAATAGTGTTTGAGGAATTTGTTAGAAAACTTCCTTCACATATAATGTTGTACCTTTGTGACAGACAAGAAAATACTTGTTAAAGGCAGCTTCTTAGCAGACACCTACTCCCCTTGTACATAAACTAGCAAGAGATTAGATCATATTGTAAAACAAGTTCCAGGTAATACTGCAAGTTAGCACTGAGAATCTAAGGAGTCACTGCTTGCAACATTGTAAGAAACCAGGTCATTCTATTAAAAAACTGCAAAGACCAAATTGTAAGGTTTCGGAGTTAAATAGGAATTTTAAGGATGGGAGTTTTAAAAGTAATCCACTGCATATGATAAACTGCCTTTGTACATGTGGTAACACATGAAGCTGTGATTTGTTTGAAGGTTTCAAAATAGATGGTATTGATCTTTTAACATCTGATGGTGCTGGAGCATAAGATAAAGATGTTACGGACACAGGGCATCACAAAGTTTGATTTTTAAGGAAAGCAATTCCAGATATCAATAAGGTTTAAATGGTGACTTTGTACTCTGAGGATTTAATCAAACTTCAGGCCCCCTTGGTAGACATTTTTATTGATTGTCCTTGAAAAGTTAGAGGTCGGTAGGTGTGGTAGATAACGATTTCTGTGAAGGAGTATCCTTCTTGTTGGGCAAATGATCTGGCAGGTAATTTAGTTGTTCCAAATTTGGTGGTAACTGATCATCCTAGTGAGGGAAATGATTTTAGTAATGATGTAACTTGTGTAATTACTCGATCACAGAAATCAAAAGACCTAGAATGCTCTGAAGTAGTAGAAAATGCAGTGGAAAATATTATGAGCAAAGCTGAGCTTATCAAAGCTCAAAAACAGGATGATACCCTAGGTAATTTTCACAGTCAAGCAGTCTCTAAAAGTGAAATTGATAAATCACCTAGTTTTTATTATGAATCTGGTGTCCTCATGAGATTTTATCGCCCTGCTAAGTTATCTGAGCTTGACACTTGGGGTGAAAAGCACCAGATGGTTCTACCATCCTCTGTAAGAAAACTTGTTTTGGAGGTTGCTCATGATGGGAATGGGACACTTGGGGATTCACAAGACTTATCACAAGAGTCTTAACCATTTCCTATTGGGCCTAATATGAAAAGGATATAGCAGGCTTTATCCGTACTTGCCACATTTGTCAGATTTCAGGAAAGCCTAACCAAAGTATACCCAAATATCCTCTTCAACCTATTATAGTTCCTGATGATCCTTTTCATAGGGTAATTATAGATTGTGTAGGACCTCTGCCAAAAATTTAAAGGGTCACCCAATATTTGCTCACCATTATGTGTCCTACTACACGTTATCCCATAGCAATTCCCTTGCGTAATATTTTTGTCTAAACTATAGCTATCGCCTCTTACTTAAAGTTTTCACCACCTATGGAATCCCCAGAGAGTTACAGTGTGACCGTGGTTCTAACTTTTAAGGCGACTTATTCAGCAAAGTCCTGAAGGAACTGGAACAACAAATATTATCCCCAGCCTTACCACCCAGAGTCCTACAATTTAGAACGCTGGCATCAGACTTTAAGTATGTTGAAAAATACTGTCTCTGAGAATAATGCACAGTGGGATGAAGGGTGGATTTCTATTATTTGCTATAAGAGAAGCTCCGCAAGAGTCTCTCGGATTTTCCTTTGGAAATGTTATTTGAAGGTCAGTTAGAGGCTCCTCTTAATGTAATTAAAGATGAGTGGTTGTGCGCGCCCTCTTCCAGTCCAGTTCAGTCTGTTAAACAATATATATCAAAGCTCCAGAAAATTTCTTTGTGATGTTGTAGAAAATTCACAAAGAAAATCTCAAGCTCGACAGTTTGAAATGAAAATTAATTTTGATAGATCTAGTAAAGTAGAAAACTCCCAGGCGACGGTTTAATATTTTCCTGTTCATAGTTCTCCCTAAAGTCAAAGTTCTGACCATATAAAGTACTGAAAAGGTCAATAATAATACATAGTGTACTGAGACTCCTGACCATAGAAAATCCACTCAAATAGTTCATCTAAATCTTTTAAAAAATATCACTGTAGGGAACCTGACTTGTTCTAGAGACTTAGTTGTTAATATGATTAATATAGATTCTGCATCAGAGAATGCCTCTGCAACTGTCAACTCGATTAATGATCTCATACCTTCTTGGAGCCTAGAATCCAATTCAGAAGTTTTACAAAACCTGGAAGTGAAGTTGTCCCATTTACCTAGTGAACATTCTCAAAGGCTACAGACTCTTATTAATAATGTTTCTTTTTGTGACTTTCCCAGGAAAAGTACTGTGCTTCTGCATGATATTGAACTTGCCCCAGGTACGATGCCCATTCGTCAACCTCTATATCGTCTGAGTCCTGATCGAAAAGCACAGATGAAGAGGGAAGTGGAATATTTACTCAAACATGGCCTAGCAGTTCCAAGTAAATCTCCATGGGCTTCCCCTTGTCTTCTAGTACCAAAGGAGTGATGGTAACTTGGGCTTTGCAGATTACCGCAAACTGAATATGGTAACTATTAAAGATTCATATCCATTACCAAGAATAGATGGCATCATAGATTCCGTTGGACAAGCCAGGTACATGACTAAAGTGGACCTTTTAAAAGGGTATTATCAGGTAGACCTAACAGAAAGAGCTAAAGTCGTTTTGTAGCATTCATAACTCCATTTGGCCTTTTCTATATGAAGTAACGCTTTTTGGTCTACCAATGCTCCGTCCACGTTTCAGAGGCTTATTAATGATACCATTAGAGATCTTGATGGTGTCTTTTGTTATTTGGATGACATCCTCGTAATCAGTGAAACTTTTGAGGAACATATCCGTAGACTAGAATTGTTATTCCAAAGACTTGAAGAAGCTAATTTAACAATTAACCTAAAGAAGACTGAATTTTGCCATGCTACTATTTCCTACCTAGGCCATATTGTAGGCAGGGCATGTTCGTCCTAAGACTGCTAACATTGATGCTGTACTTGAGCATCCTGCCTCACTTCTAAAAAAATCACTACGGCATTTTGGCATGACTTCATACTATAGGAAGTTTTGCAAGAATCCTATCTGTAGCATCACCCTTAACTAACCTAACTATTCTAAGGTCAAGTTCATATGGACTCAAGAATGTCAAGAAGCATTTAATTAACTCAAATTATTAATTTGTAGCAACTCTGTCTTATGTACATCTGGCAAGAAAGTGAAGATACAGTTTCATTAGATTTCGTTCATCGACTCTCAATTTTTTCTACAGAAAACACATAATCTCGGTAAATTTACTCTAGAATATGAAAATACAATGCAAATTATATCATATATGTTAAACTTGCAAACAAAAAACGTTCAGAGACTTAAAAACACCATGCATGTAATGTATAATCAGAATTTCAGATGACTTCGCTCAACAGAGCCTAAAAGATAGCATGGATATCTCGGTAGTACTATTCATCAGGAACGGCAATATTTACTCGTTTTCCGTTATGAACAGGCTTATTATTGCATCATCATACGAGGTAATAATAATTTTTAATTTTACATTCATGTTTGTATTTTATGGTGTTAAAATCAGCTGGAATTAATGGCAGTATATGCTGTGACACATAGGGTAGGTTGACCAAATCTATTTAAATCCGCAAGAGCGTTTCTATGATGTGAAGGGCAACGTAGAGCTTGGGGAAAGCACATAACGTGGATGTTTGATCGCTACATAGTCTCTCTCTCTCTCTCTCTCTCTCTCTCTCGCCATTGCTAAAACATACTATACCAATATAGTGTAGCCCACCCTAAAAGAAAAAACAATGAAATGGAGTAGCCTTCCCACTGATAGGCCTAGGCCACACAACAGCAGACTCTCTCTCTCTCTCTCTCTCTCTCTCTCTCTCTCTCTCTCTCTCTCTCATCATAGCAATGCATTCGTCTTTCGTTGACATTGCTCAAATTTAACTCCTGATTTCATTATGGAAGATCGTTGTCATTATGCACATTCCGCTCAATGAAACATAAATTCATTTGTGTAAGGCTACGGTAAGTGCTACATTGAAAATGTTTATTTTGCTCAGAACTGCCGTGTTGCAAATTACAACTTAACGAATACTGTGAAACTTAATACTGCATTTAAGTATCAATGATTTCATTATCGTAGAATATGATTTCTGAGAGTTATAAGAGGCCGGGTTAAAAACAAACACAATAAGACGGAAGCTCCTTCTAAAGTTGCCAGGATGTCGATTATTGAGCAACATATGTGCGAAGATTTAAAAACTGTATCCTCACTTTCCTTGCCGAGTGTACACTGATTTTAATAAACCTTTTGTCTCCGGGCAGATGCGGGTGATACAGGGGCTGGTGGAGTGTTGCTGCAAAATCGAAGGGAGATGGTTTTCTGCATCCAGTGTGTTTTCGCACGCCTACTAAGTTCCTGTCCCATCAAATGTCTTATAGCACTATTGAAAAGGAGGCACTGAGTTTAGTACTGCATTGCAGAAGTTTGAGTGCTATCTCCAGGAGCTTCTGGAGATAGTAAATCCTTACACTGATCACAATCCGTTCACTTTCTGGAGAAGATGAAGTCACACAACCAGAGACTACTACGTTGGGCTCTGTATATACAGAAGTTCCCCTTGAAAATTCTTCACCTTAAAGGAAGTAACAATGTTATCGCGGATGCTCTGTCAAGGGCCGGAACCAAAGTACCTTGAACTCCACGCTCTTCTGAGCCACTCCGTTGGGCTCGGCCTTTTGGGGGAGGTGTGACGAGGCTGCCAATATTTTACATATTGCTGAACTAGCTTAATTATTGCCTTGTTTAGTTAACTGTGTAACTACCATATGAATACGAATCACTTGTTATATTCTGCGTGGTTTGTCTCTCTGATCTTTTCCCTGGCTTCTTTAAGTTAGTCTCACTCTGGTCTCTTGCTGGAGGAGGGTCGAAGGAGTGACTATTTATTTTTGAGTATTTTTCCACAGATATTTTTCAGAATATTTTGAATGAGGTTTATTTTCTTATTTATGAGTGTGATTTATAGCATTGTTCTGCTAGTTGAGGAATGTTTATTTTTACTTACCTTTTGTGTTAATACAATAATTATTTCGTTAATCACTTTTAATTTATCCTTTCTTAGTATTGTTACAAGCTTACAAAACCCATCCGTGTCTTATTCTTAAATGTTCAGTGAGAAACCTAATTAAGTATGTAACAATATATATATATATATATATATATATATATATATATATATATATATATATATATATATATATATAAATATATATATATATATATATATATATATATATATATATATATATATATATATATATATATATATATATATATATATAAAGAGTAAGTATATATATATATATATATATATATATATATATATATATATATATATATATATATATATATATATATATATAGACATTCAGGCGGGAAGTACACAACACAGCAAGCAGGAGTCCAAAGAAGACGACAGTCAACGAAACAGTTGCATATTTATTAAGAAACGTTTTGCGTTACTTAAACACATCATTAGTCTGTAAAATTGAAAATACACATTAATTCTCTAATTTAAAATAAAAAGCCAAATTAAAAACGGCTTCCTTTGCATTTCTTTGGTATGTTGTTTTGTTTATATATATATATATATATATATATATATATATATATATATATATATATATATATATATATATATATATATATATATATTAACTTTATCACATACACAATTGTTCTGTGCATTAGTAGAATTACTAAGAGGACCTCATTCAAACTGGATGGTATTTAATGGAGTTTTTTTAAAAAAGTTACAAGCTTTCTTGGACAAACAGTCCACATTAATGTCAGCATTCAGACAATGCATAGTCCGGCTGAGCTGTATTTTATCTGTGTGCAGGTACTTTTATCCTATAATCGCCTAGTTTTTCTGGTGAGCCTCCCTTTGACCTTGGTCTTTCTCTGATCCCTGGTTCTGTCAGATTTCCGTGCGTTCTCTTGCTGTTTTTCTTCGTTTCTTGCTACTGTGAGTATATGATATTTCTAGATATGCTGTCTTCAAAGCCGTTTGCACTTTATCCTGGCATATGGTGAGCAAGGTATGAAGGCGTTCTCTACAACAGTCCAGATAGTTTGTTGGTGTTCCTGTACAAAAACTCATATATTTTCCTGAGTCATTCTTGATCATTTTCCCACATTGGCATGCAAACGTCTGATTATAATGCCTTATGTTCTGCAGATGTTGTTTTGCTCTTTACATGATTTGCCAGCCATAGTACCCTTCTTCACAGTCTAGATGTCCTGGTCAAGAGGGTAGGGGAGAATTTAAAATTCAAGGTATATAGGAAGAAGACACACACCAATTCATACATAGGTTCTCCAGTCATAGGAAAGAAATAAAAATAGGATTAATGACAGGGTTGGCCATCAGGGCTTAGATTTGCAGTCCCGAATTTTAACAAAGAGTTGGATTACCTGAGGGAGAGTTTTAGGAGATTAGGCTACCTAAGTATTGGTGGGAGTGGGCACATATCAAAGCAAGGAAAAACTATTTTGGGGAGAGGGAAAGGATTGGAAAAGGAACATTTGGTAGGAAGGAAAATAATTACAGTTCCGGACAACAACTCTATTGCCCATCAACAGGAAGCTAAATAATTTCAAATTGATGAGGCAGCTACAAAACACCATTAGGAATAAAATAGTTAGAAACCAAAAGTCGGTAGGGGAAGAGATTAGAAGGGGGTTTATATGGCAGCGTGTCTAGACTGTGAGAGAAGGTACTATGGCGAAACTGGCAAATCATATAAGAAACGAAGCAAACAACATCTGCAGAACATAAGGCATTATAATCAGACGTCAGCAGTTGCCAAACACTGTTGAGGAAAATGATCACCAGAATGAACTGGGAGAAAATGGAGTTTTGTACAGGAACATAACAAAACATCTAGACTGGTTGTAGAGAACGCCCTTCGCCTAGCGCCAACAACCACGATGGCAGAGGACACCGGAAACGGCTTTGAAGACAGCATATCTAGAAAATCATATACTCCACAGTAGCAAGGAAACAAAGAAAAAACGCAAAGAGAACGCACGGAAAACGGACATCTGGAACCAGGGGATCAGAGAAAAGACCAAGGTCAGAGAGGGTGGAGGTCCACAGGAAGAGCTAAGCGATTATAGGATTAAAGTACCCAGCACACAGATATAAATGGCCGGACTATGCGTTTGCTCATTGTACGGATGCCGATAATATGGACTGTTTGTCAAGAAAGCTTGTAACTTTTGAATAAAAAACTCCATTAAATACCATCCAGTTTGAATGAGGTCCTCTTAGTAATATATATATATATATATATATATATATATATATATATATATATATATATATATATATATATATTATATATATCAAATAAGAAGGCCCATAAAACACTATTTAAACGTTGAAACCACATGCTACTGGCACTTTGTTTCGTGCCCCCGTTCACTGGTAGAATATGGACAGGCAGGAAAGTTGCCAATGGTATATATACAAAAACATGAAGGTGTGTCTAGGCCTGATGCTATGCTGAGGTATGCTTTAAGAAGGAGGAGATTGGACCAAATTCTCTGGTTTTTTATTCTCATTATTCCAGTTACATGTGGATCTACAAACGTGTTTCTTTAACATCTTCTTCAGTGGGTGCGAGATTGTGTCACGAAGGCCCGACTTCCAATGTCCTCCTGACAGGTTCATATTGTTATTTGATTGATGATAGCAGATTCTGTGCATCTTCTTTGGTAATGACATACTTAGAAACCAACCCGCCTCATCTAATTAATGACATGCCCTGTACGCATTATAGGAAAATTCCGGAACTCTTCAGCGTAACGTACTGATTTTGTGGTTTCGTTATTCTTATGAAATATCTACCTGCTCCCGCCACAGATGTCATGACAATTACGTTAACGGCATCTTGTAAACTCCGGCTTTTCCTTTGTTATTTAAGTATACGTTAACGAGCGGAACTCTGATGGATTTGGGATAATGAAAATGAAAGGACATAGAACTCGAGTTGCTCGGTAGTTTTGGGATGTTTTTCATCGTATGGAAGTTTTATTTATGTTGTTGAAATCTATTTAATTGTTGTGAGGGGACCTCAGTATATTTTATTTGCTTATTAATAGCTCTCCCGATGTGGTGGATAGAGAAGTTACGTAGGGTATTATGATCGCATAAATTTTTGATCCAGGTACTATTTGAACATATCCTAAGTCCGAGGAATAGGTTAACCCTTACCATGATTTTTACGGACATCGTCGTGGTAGCTAATAGAAATGAATGTAGGAGACAGCGTATTGTGGCTTTCTATATACTCGTAAAGACACCTGTTTCTGTTTTCTATGATCAGTACATCTAGGAACTAAGAAGCTCAAGTCCTTTTTCCATTCTGTTTTAAATTTTTATGGTCGGAACTAAAGGTGAATTTAGCCTGTTAAAAATTCATTGTGTCCCCATTATTGTCCCAGAAAGTAAAGATATCTAATGATCTAAGCCAGATCATATTAGGGGTTTGATAGATACAAAGTTCTGTTTTCAGAAATATTCACAAAATAAGTTTGCTGAAGGTGGGTGATAGGAATTTCCATGTTGAGCCAAATTTTATTATAGTAAATTACTATTAAAGAAAACATCGTTGTTAGTTACACAGAGTGTTGATAAGTTTTTAAAAAAGTTTTATCTATGCCAAGAGGAAAATGGTCTTCATGGTTGCAACTTCCTCTCTAAGAAAAAACAACACGCGCATAATCGTACTTTATAACAATGAATCGACGCTCAGATCGGAGTTAAATTTGATGTTGTTTGAGGATGTTAAACTATTACATTTTTGTATGAAATCTTCGCATGTTTTGATTATGGAGATGAGAAGGTTCCTAGTAAAGGGCAGATAACAAGTTCGCGAATATTTGATACTTGTACATTGGGCTTAGCGAATCCATCTTATGTGTTTTCGGGAGGCCGTGCAAAATAGGGAGAGAGGGTTAGATTACCTTAGAATCGTCTCTTGTAATTCTATGTCTTAAGAAGAAGAAAGGTTCACAATTTGATTAATACTTTGATTCATTTAATTCTGCAAATCTAATGTATATTTTAATTAGTGTGTAATGAAGTCAGAAAGCATGCATTGTGTCCCCTTAAGCCTCCTGGAACTCAAAATGCTACTGTAAAAACAAAACCAGAATGATAAAGCATTTATAAAGGAAACAATATACTTCTTGATTGGACAATGAATAAGGGCATATCAGAAGGTGATAAAATCAACATTGCAAAAAGAAATGAATAATACATACATATATATATACATATACATACATACATACATACATATATACATATATATATATATATATATATATATATATATATATATATATATATATATATATATATATATATATATAATTATCACTTTTTATGTTGATTCAGTGATCACACATTACCACAGGTGAAAAATAAGAAACTGGTGTAGGTCCCTGACCAGTTTGACTTTATTTCAAGCCATTGATGAAGGACAGATACAGAGTATTAGAAGTCACAAATATATATACTGCAAGAACAGTACTGACAAACATACACAACCATTAGAGACTACGTATCCCCCCTCAGGCCGGTGTCGAGGTAGAAGTGGCCTTCAAAACTCATTTGGCTAAAAATCACAATATACTCTCAAGGGACAATGCTGATAAACAAACCACACGCGACCTCAGATCCACACCTGACAGGTGTCAGGGAGGTAGAGTTTGGAAACTCATTAACACTACTAACCCTGTACTGTGTTTACAAATATGATGATCCTATTTTCATACATCTCTACTGCCTACCTTAAAATTTAAACAATTTACAAATTTCTTTTGATATTAAAGGATCAAGTTTATACATCCCTTGACTGATATTCATATTATGGCTGTAACTTTCTTTTATAAAGCTAGAGTCAATGATATTCCTTTCCAGTGCATTATTGGAATGTACAATCCTTTTTGCCCCTTCCCAGTTGATAGCATGATTGTTCTCACTAACATGTACAAATATACCACTGTTGTTCCCCTGTGCATATCACACATTTCTTATGCTGCTCAATTCTTTTTTCCAGTGCTTTCACGGTTTGGCCAAAATAAAAGTCGTCACAAGACTTACACAGAATTTTATATACACCCTTCAGTATTGTCAGGGGAGTTCTTGATAAGTACATTTTTAATTGTTTTATTGTTCTTAAATGCGACATTAACACCAAATTTCTTAAGATCAGGGATATCTTTCATATTATCATAAGGCAGAACAAGCAAATTTTTTGTGTTGTAAGGTTCTTTTTGGTTTTGATACATAGTCTTTTTTGCCGCTTCAAATGCACTATCAGGATATTTCAGTTTCTTGCCTGCATTCCCAATCTTATCTATTTCATCATCAATATATTCAGGGCTACATACCCGCAATGCTCTTAAAAACATAGATGAAAACACTGACTTTTTAACCTTATTGCTTTGTCCAGAATAGAAATGCACATAGGAAGAAATATTAATGGGTTTTCTATACACACTTTATTTAAACCCATTACTATTTCTTCGTACAATTACAATACTATTCTTTGTATCTAACAGACACTCGGCTTTAACGATTGCGTCGTCTCTATGTGTATTTGAAAAACATTGTGATATTCCTCAAAATCATATTGATATGGTTAAAGGTATCATTTATGGAGCTGCAAATGTTAGGCATGAAAGCAATTTCCCTGCTCGGTATAAGAAAAGATTGACCGACCTTAAAAAAGACAATACAATCCACATCACCAAAGCTGATAAATCGAATAGTATTGTAATTTTAGATAAAGTTGACTACATATCACGGATGCAAGCCCTACTGGATGATGATACGACATACAAAATCTAAAAAAAAATCCCCCTGATCAAGTCATAAAAAGTTTCAACAGCACAGTGAAAAAAATCCTTAAAGATAAAAAAGAACTAATAGGTCAGTTGTCGGTAAAATTTCCCTCGTTACCTTACTTGTACAGATTAGTAAAAGCGCACAAAGAAAACAATCCTATGCGGCCTATTATCAGTACTGTTGGCTCAATATCATATAAACTTTCGAAATATATTACCAAACTCTTGTCTCCGTTACTTGGAACTATCTCAGATTCTCACGTATATAATAGTCTAGATTTAGTTGATAAATTAAACAAAATCACTTTTGCCCCACTGATAGATTCGTTGTTTTGATGTTTGTTCTTTTACTAAAGTCCCTATAGATTCCATTTTAGAGTATCTTAGTAATGAATTAATCCATCACACCACCTCTACCTGTAAGTCATATCATTTCTCTCACTAGGTTGTGCATTTGTGATTGTAAGTTTATATTCAATGGTGCATTTACCAACAAATATTTGGTATGGCAATGGGCAACCCTTTATCCCCACTCCTCTCCAAACTTGTACATGGATTCTTTGAAAAACGATATATACCTAATATTTATACTCCTTTAAAGTGGAATAGGTGTGTTGACGATATTTTAGCTGTTTTGCCTGCTGGTATTGATGTAAATGATTTACCCTGTAATTTAAATAACCAGGCACCATCCATTAAGTTTACGTTAGAATTAGAAAAAGACAATTGCCTCCCTTTCTTAGATGTTTTAATACATAAAGAACCATTTCAATGTAAATTCAGTATTTATAGGAAACCAACTGTGTTGAAATTTATAGGGAAGACTTAAAATTTTAAATAACCATTAGAGATTAAATAAAAATCAGAGTTTATCTAATAATTTATTTACAATAAAACTTGCCCCACCATTAAAATTTAAGAGTAAAGAGAATAGCAATTTACAATTACACAAATGGCAATTTATGATGGCTGCTGTCGATAGATTCTGACGACTTGCAAACGAGCAACTTCAGAGACCTATTGGCCTATCAGGAAGTAGGATGTAATCCCATTTGCTAATCTTTCCAATTTAACACCTCCAATGTGCCTATAATCAAAAGGTAAACAGTTGTTAACGACTTAACTATGAGGTTAGAAAAATAGAAGCAGGCTCTTACTCTTACTCAAAAAGAAAAACAAAAAGAGAGAACCATTGAACAACATAGTTTTGTCATTAAGAATAATAAAATGGAATTATTTCTAGACAATGCAAAGGATTTATTATTTTAACGGTAGCGAGAAGACCTATTTTCGTGAAGGAAAATAACGTGGAAGCTACATGGGCGTGAGACGTTACACCAACAAAACCGACCACCTGGTAACTTTTCCCATCTGGCATAGACGAAATGCTGTCTTGGTGAAAGATGACAAATTCACGATCCTGCTACTCCAAGATGGTAAGAGGCATGATTCCATCCGGCAAACCTTTTAAAGGTTCATTTCTTGAGGAGTCTTCATCTATCCAACAATAAAAGTAAGCTTGGCAAGAATTGCCAAAGTTCCCGCTGAAATACACTTTGTTCACGTTGAAAATTTTGAGAATACTGCTCCTCTGTCGAGAGCTCAGTGAAGAAGACTGGCTCTCTGTTGAGAGCTTGAAGACTTTCACGGTTGAGTATTGGAAGAAGACTCGAAGAATACTACTTTTCCCAAGAACGTTGATGAACAGTTCAACTTCTGAAACGAGTGTTCAAGGAGTATTCACTTGTTCTGGGAGGAAGTCAGAAACTTGGGAATATGGAAAAATTTTTAGGTCATTTTGCTTTTTGTAACGTATAAGGAAAACAAATAAAGGTTTAAAATCTGAAATGTTCTAATTTACACGCCACATTTTATTGATCTTAATAACAAAAACCATAAAACAAATTTTACCACAAAAAAAAAAGGTCCATATAAGCAAATTACGACTTAAAAATGTACAATAGTGTTATGTACTTATTACATAAAATGGAAAAGATTTTCCAAAGGAAATTTTTCCATACTGGCAGGAGGGGATTCAAATTTTTCTTTAAATTTGAAGATCATAAATAAATTCTGAAATATAAACAAAGCACATTTTACCAACAAACTAGTGAACTACAGCAAAATTAATAATCTCAAATCTAAAAAAAAAAAAAAAAAAAAAAAAAGCTATGCAGTTTCAAAAATATCAAACAAGATCCTGAGAAAACCATCTGTGTCCTTTTAAACTCTCCAGAGCAGCGGCTCTTTGAGACCCTAACTATAGGAATATCATCCTTACTTTATAAAATTGTTGTGAGGAGATTCAGACTCCTCTGAAAGTATAGGACTTAAAATTGGAATGAGATTCGAAGCATGCCTTTTAGTTACTTCCCCAGAACAACCTTTCATCACGGTTGCTCCAGTAATTTCACCACTTTCATTAATTTGAACATCTTTTATACTATTATAATATTGTGGCTTAGACATATCTTTAATCATGACAATATGTTTTACAGGTTGAATCTGTTCTTTTATTTATTGCCTGCTAATGAGAGTATCAGAAATTCATTTCATATAATTGTTTCAGTCTCTCACGAACCCTTCTTAATTTCCCATAATATCAATATATACGTGATGGATCATCTTTAAACCAGTCTGGATCAGGATCTACCTCCTGTAACTCTGGAATTATATACAGAGAATTCAGATCATACCCCTTTAAAAGTAATTCTGGAGTAATAGGTTGTGGAAGGGCTTCATAATGGATGTTCTAAGCTCTTCTTTAAAGGCAATTGGTCTTCGATTAATAATGTATATATATTTGAGCAATGAGAAACTCAAAATCCTTCAGAGTTAACATATTATTTCTAATGGCTCCATATATATAACCTCTTATCATTTACACAAACTTCAACTAATGAACCAAGTTCACTTTGACCTTTATAAATTGTTCAAACTTCAAAGACTTAACACCAGACTCTTGAAAATACCTCTGAGTATCAAAATCACTTAAAAATGATTGAATTTTATTGCCTGCAGCAACAATTTGTGTTCCCTTGATCTGATATACAGTATTGAGAACTCCATACTCAAAGGAGTGCAACTGAAAAGCTCTCAGGAACTCATTAGTACTCATGTCAGAACAAACCTTTAAATTCATAGACCACATGCAAGTAATGACTAGAACCCAAACCTTAGATTTCTTATTATCATGATAAACATTAAAGGGACCCATATAATAAAAAAACTACAGCTAAAAGGAATATTTTCACTGGATTAACACGGATATCACGATATGAACTTTGGTTGATTTTGATAGTTCTAGCATTTACCTTTCTACAATTCATATTTTTCAAAATTCTTTTGACTGTTGAAAAATAACTAGGTATGTAAAACCTTTTCCGCATCTCATTCATGACGGAATAAATACCTACATGGTTATGTTTGGCATGAATATCAGATATTATTAGTTCCATAATTCTACTGTCCTTTGGCAAAAGAATAGGAAATTACAAGTCCTTCCATTTTATTAAACCTTTCAAATTTGCTTATATACTCTTAGAAGACCATTCTTTATCTTTATAAATGTTAAGCTGTTTAATAAAATTTGGGATATCTTTGAGGATTTTTATATTAGACCGAAATATACTGGAACAAATCTGGAAAAGCCAATTCTTGTTCTGTTCTAATTATGTGCAATCCAGCCTCTTCAAGAAAAATTCTTATCTTGCATTAAACTAGGAAAGAGACTTGGATGTTTCTTTTTTGACCTTTAATTTTAAATTATGAATGTATTGTAAAACATTGGTACATATATTTTTCATGCCGTTGAAACTGGAACACTTATCCTCATGGATTAAATGTCCAGATATTTCACTACTGGCACTACCAAGGCTTGCAGCAACACACTCCCTCAACATCAACACCTGATGCAGAATGTGGACTAGGCACCATAAAGGAAAGAAATCCGAACTCCTCTCACTATTATCAGTATTCAAATCAGGACCAGTTATGTAATTTGTTTTTACCAATTGTCTTGAAGAAACACAGCGGGTTATGAAATCAGCTGGATTAGATGAACCACTTACAAAAGAGAACTTTACAGGGTGAATTTCACAGAGCTTGGCAATATGGGCAACTCTGTTAAAGACAAATGGTGCGTTTTGCATTTTGTCAAACTTTACATTATACGGTAAAACCCATGACAATGCAACTAAACTATCTGAGAAAAATTTGAACTCTTCAATATTAATGGGGCTTCAAACAAGATGGTCCAGTAAGATCCAAATAAATTTCTGTGACCACTTGAAGCTTGTCAATTTGCATGAACTTCTAAAGGGTATAGACTTCGATTTTAAGTTGAACATTAACAATCCTGTTCTTTGCACATAAAAAGACAAGTAATTCGTCACTAAATCTTGAATATAAACAACAACTCCAAAAAGGATTTACTGGCATCAAACAAAGAAGCAATTAGTTTAAACTACTATTAAAGCTAACCATTCTTGGTATACTAATTGGCAAAGAAGCATTTGCCTGTTTCACTATATTCTTCCATTCTCGCTGAAGTTTCTCAGGCAACAAATCATCCCACCCTTGTCTTTACGACATTGAAGACCATGCATGAACCCAATTCTATTAAGAATTGGTCCATTAAAGTTATATAAATCATACTGAAAGGGCTATTGATCTCAGGATTGTCCTCTTTGTACCCAGGTTCAGTGACCGCAAATAGGTTTAGTGGACAAGGTATCATCTAACCGATCCCATACAGAACTGAAAGGATTAACCTTTCCTTGAGTTTTAGAACCCAAGTTGGCATCTACTTCCCTGCAACAATAAAGCATTAGATGCCACCATGCTGAAGATGAAATTGAGCGATTAAAATGGAATCCAACGGTAAATAATGCTTTAACTAATTCATCATTTTGTTTCCATAAACTTTCCACCATTATCCATATACAAATTTTTATAAAGCGGTGATTGTTATTTTTTAAGGTATGCCTCATCTTCCTGAGCATCTACTACTAGATCTTGTAAAGTCGATAGTAACAATTGGAGCAATATTCCTAAACCTAAATGGAAGTTTGATCGAAAAAACAAAAGAATAATCATTTATAAAACATTACAAAACCAAAGGCATAGCAGCTCCTTTGAATCAACCTCGTTAAGGTCAATTTGATTGAACAAGCTGTTACCTAAATCATAAACAACTCAAAACTTATCAAATCTAAGATGAATTAAAGCTGAAGATAACCTTGATTCAGATTAGAACTACCTAACTCAGCCATATTGTGAGAGATTTTTCTTTAGTATTCTTATCTTACTGGAAAGTTAGAAAGATAGACAACCTGACATTTTGTAGTCTCTACTCAGGTTAAAATCAAGATGTGTTTTAGACCACAGGATGCCTAGTTAGAAATTCATCTGATTGTCTATACGTTCAATTATTCCAAGTTTCCCTGCTCCTTGAAAGAAGCATCCACAATTTAAGATATTGCCTATTCTTGGACAAGCTTTTGAAATTAGATTTCAACAATAGGTTTTTATTTCTTCTTAATAAATGACAAATTTTTTAGTTAAGTGGCATAATTAATCGTCAGTTTGATCCTTCTGGTGTTACTTTACAAGTGCATCTTCAACCAATGAATGGTAAAGTTCAACAGATACGTCTTCATACTGATGACAATCATTAAGATTACTGAAAATCGTTATGCTACAAATTCCAAGGCCTACACCGTTGCTTTGTCCAACCAATTCAACATATCCTCAACAATAACCCCATGTACCGCATTAAGGTGGCCTAAAGGTCTAGGAATCAGAAAAAGTTAGAAGAGATGAATGTACCTTTGGGCACCACTCATGGCTCTCAAAAAGCTAGTGGCAACCTGTGCAAGAGGGCACTAACATTACACAATTCTGAACATTACTCACAAGATCAGGTAAAAGTGCCAAATCTTCTTCTCTTAATCCTAACATCACCTAATAACATAGCTGGCCAATTTCAGGTGATGAGAGACTTAGCCTTGGGACAGGCCAGAATGCCTAATACAATAGGCAGACCTTGTAGCAATACAAAATCTAAATTAGATATAGACTGGCTACTCCAATAAAAACTGTCAGCCAATTTGTAACCTTTTCAGTAAAAGTTGATGATATCCTGGTCTTCAAGCAAGGGAAATTTTATTCTAATCTCTGGAGTCAAATTTTTATCAAAAGAAGGTTTGTGCCAATTGTAATCGTCAATGATCTACTGCTTTGTGAATCCTATAATCTGCCGGAGGAGGAAGCCTTTCACTCAAGATTTACGTTATCGTTAATGACCCTTAAATTCTGGAAATAGCAACAACGTCTTTAATGAAATTAGTCTGGCACCCAAGATCTTTAGTGCTCTAATTTGCACTGGCAGCAATAAAACAAGAGAAGGTCAGCATGCCTGACAGAAATATTGGTCCGCATCCAACCTCAAGATTAGAACTGCTTTGGTCTGCATTGCTCTTCACATTCTTTTTAAGCAAATCTTAGATGATGGCTGAATAGATGCTTTTGAACTAGGGCTTATTCCGCTACTAAGAGGCTTTTTCTATCAGGCACAGATTCTAAAACATAAATAAGTAAAATGGTCTGAACCTGTGCTTGAACCTAAAATTACGATTTGTAACATGATCAACAGAAGCACATTTGAGGCATGCATTCAAAGACCTTAACTTGTCAACCAGCCCTTTTGAATCAGTGTATACAGGACATCTATAAATAGGATTTGTATCAGCACCATCATCCTCAAAACAAAGAAAAACAATCTTTAAATTTTGGTGGGCGGATATTCAAATTAACAGCCATAGTTGAGAGTTTTACATTAAACCCAATGGAACATCACCAACTTCACTGTCGTTTACTTTGAACTAATCTTAACTACGGTCAAGAACGCTCTGTAGCATCAAAAACTTGTTGTTCATTTCTTTCAGAGAGGGCTCTGTTTCATTTGTTATGTTAATGAGCTGTGCTTGGAAAAGATTCATTCATACCCACCCAGAAAAAAATACTGAAGTACCATATCAATATCAATTTTCAAAGTTTTGAAAGATTCAGTCAGTGTTTTCATCTTGCTTATGTACTCATAGCACCGGGTCACTACCATAAGGCATTTTCATTTCACTATCTGTTTCAAAGTGTTAAACTTGACCGTAATTGGTCAAAGGCGAAATTAACAATGTTTTTGAAGAGCGGCCACTGCTTATCTGTTTCTAAGATTCAATTAGCTTCCACATCTTACCTGTAACCTGTTGTTTCAAAAGAAGAAATTTGTCAATTCAGAATATTTGAACCTCTTTGTTGTGTCCTCAACATACGTAAAATTTACTGAGATCTTCCCCATCTCGGCTGTAAAACTTGGGCAAAGGGGCAACAGGGCTTTTCAACAAACTCTAGCTGCATCAACACGGTTGGCCTGCATCATTTTCCTCCAACAAAGGGCTGATTCATGAATATTGTCAAAATATTTGGCATCAGTCTCTATCTCATTTAACAAGTCTGCATCATTCTTAGTTTCAACGTCTTGAATTGAATTGAGCTTCAAACTTTGTAATTCTGCAAAAGTTGACTGCAGTTTATTCTTCATTACAGACTTTTCAAACTGACGTTAGTAAAAGAAATTATCCTTGTCATTATAAATCTTAGTCACCTGACCACGCCTGGCGGCTCGTAGCCTAACCAACTGCTCATTTGACATCATGAAATTTCAAATTTTTAGCTTAGAAATTTTCCAGGCAGATTTAATAATCTCAAAAAGTCTATGCAACCAGTAACATTCCTATGTACCCCATCTGCCTTATACAAACCTTTATCACAAACGGTCCTAATATAAAATTAGCCTATCAATCAATTTGCAGGCTTCAAAACTTATTAAAATAACCAGAAACTTTCTTAAATGTCTCAATATCCAGACTATCAAACCTACTTAAGGATCTATAAAACCACAGTTCAATCTGTCTCCATTTTTGCCCGTTATCTCTTAGGCCTTTGTAAAAAGTTTGCAATTATCACAACTATCTGAAAGAGGCACATAGATGAGAAATCATTCCTAAAATAATAACTATCTCCAGTTTGGCCTATAGCCGATTAAATTTAACACCAGATCAGGGTTATCTAAAATGTGGAAAATCGGGCCCCAGAAAAACCAAAGCAGGAAACCTCTAATTGTAACCTGAATCAAATTCCAAATTGAAACGTTTAGGTTGAAAGATCCTTAACATACGAATGGCCAAAAACGCCAATTTCATTATAACTCAAGAAGAAAAATAGAAAATAATTCTAAACATACAAAAATGTGCCTGCGAACCAGGTGTAGGACCCAGAGCAGCAGCCAGCATAACAAATTCTCGCATCCCATTGAGGATGCCATGTGTTGAAATTTATAGGAAGACTTAAATTTTAAATAACCTTAGAGATTAAATAAAATCAGAGTTTATCTAATAATTTATTTACAATAAAATTGCCCCACCATTAAAATTTCGGCTAAAGAGAATACGCACTTTACGAATTACACAAATGGCAATTTATGATGGCTGCTGTCGATAGATTCTGACGACTTGCAAACGAGCAACTTCCAGAGACCTATTGGCTTCCTTCCCGAAGTAGGATGTAATCCCATTTGCTAATCTTCCCAGGTTAACACCTCCAATGCGTCTATAATCAAAAGGTAAACAGTTGTTAACGACTTAACTATGAGGTTAGAAAAATAGGGAAGCAGGCTCTTACTCTTACTCAAAAAGAAAAACAAAAAAGAGAGAACCATTGAACAAGTAGTTTTGTCTTAAGAATAATAAATGAAATTATTTCTAGACAATGCAAAGGATTTATTATTTTAACGGGTAGCGAGAGACCTGGTGAAGGAAAATAATGGGAAGCACATGGGCGTGAGACGTTACACCAACAAAACCGACCCTGTGTTAACCTTTTCCCATCTGGCACTAGACGAAATGTGTCTTGGTGAAAGATGACAAATTACTGATCCTGCTACCCAAGATGGTAAGAGAGGCATGATTCCATCCGGCAAACCTTCTAGAGGTTCATTTTGAGGAATCTTCATCTATCCAACAATAAAAGTAAGCTAGAAAGAATTGCCAAAGTTCCGCTGAAATGACTTTGTCCACGTTGAAAATTTTGAGAATACTGCTTTTCTTTCGAGAGCTCAGTGAAGAAGACTGGCTCTCTGTTGAGAGCTGGCTGGTCCCAGACTTTCACGGTTGAGTGTTGGAAGAAGACTGGCAGAATACTTCGAATACTGGATACTTTCCTCAGAACGTTGATGAACAGTTCAACTTCTGAAACGAGTGTTCAAGGGTATTCACTTGTTCTGGGAGGAAGTCTAAACTTGGGAATATGGAAACAATTTTAGGTCATTTTGCTTTTGTAACGTATAAGGAAAACAAATAAAGGTTTAAAATCTGAAATGTTCTAATTTATACGCCACAGTTTATTGATCTTAATAACAAAAACCATAAAACAAATTTTACCACAAAAAAAAAAGGTCCATATAAGCAAATTACGACTTAAAAATGTACAATAGAGTGATGTAGAGATTAGATAAATGAAAGATTTTCCAAAGGAAAATTTTTAATGAGGTTTATTTTCTTTATTTATGAGTGTGATTTATAGCATTGTTCTGCTAAAGGAGGAATGTTTATTTTTACTTACCTTTTGTGTTAATACAATCTTAATTATTTTGTTAATCACTTTAATTTATCCTTTCTTAGTATTGTTACAAGGGACAAAACCCATCTGTGTCTTATTCTTAAATGTTCAGTGACAAACCTAATTAAGTATGTAAAATATATTATATATATATATATATATATATATATATATATATATATATTTTTATAGCATATATTGTATATAGAATATATATTACTATAACTAAGGCCTATATATATATATAAATTGTCTATTATATATATATAGCTATATATATATATATGATTTATATATATATATATATATATATATATATATATATATATATATATATATATATATATATAGTGGCGGGGATTTCTGTCAATATGATCAACCAAGGTCTTTGAGATGGCAAAGCGTAACCCACTGAGCCTAAAGTCTAAAAAACAACCTGAGAGCGAAGGAACACCAAAATGGCCTGTAAAAACTGCAAAACAGTTCCAACAATTTTCTAAACAAAATAAACGAACACGGACTAAATTAATCCAAATTTCATTCGAATTATTTCTTTAAAACCAAATTCAAAAACAACAATCAAAACAAATGCAGGTATCAGATTTTTGTATTTAAATATAGGTCTCTCAATTTTTTTACCCATGCCAGCCATAACAAGTTTAAAAGAAGGAACCTGAGAGACTTGGAAAACTAACGCCCTTTAATTCCAACAAGAGACTTTGTCTTTTGTTATCAGAAATTTATTTCTGTCCCTGACATTGTGTGTTGAAGAATGAAAAGATTCACTCAGAAGGGATAATTTAATGAAATGTTGTCCATTCAACGGTGCCTGAGTCGGGAATTGTAAAAAATCTTTGGTTTTCAAGTTCGTTGCCCAGGTAATTCCTTGCAGTTGCTTTTGTTCCGACTTCCCGACTTGTATGGCTCAGTGGGTAACGCGGAATTTTCCACCTGAGAGACCTGGGTTGATCCAAATTAATTCGATAGTCAGAAATTTATTTCTGTTCCACACGTGATTGTGTGTTGATGAATCGTTATATATAACGATATATTGATATATATATATATATATATATATATACGTAAAATATATATATATATTAAATATATATATATATATGACGCTATGTATATATATATGTATATATATATGTATATATATATATATATATATATATATATATATATATATATATATATATATATATATATATATATATGCTGTATATATTGTATATATATATGTATATATATATATATATATATATATATATAACTATATAAATATATATTATATATATATATGACTATGTATATTTATATATGTATATGTATATATATGTATATATATGTATATATATATATATATATATATATATATATATATATATATATATATATATATATATATATATATATATATATATATATATAAATAATATGTACGTGTTAGTGTCTTTGGATCATAGGGTAGTTAGGGTAACGCCAAAAGTCTTGTACGGTATCTACCCCATCAACAAAATTCACCGAATGGCGATAAGATTTAGCCATTTTCCATTGGACAAGAAAATGTGTCAAGTTCTGATGATATCTAGAGTTAATCGTCCTCGAAATACAGTATTCCCCAGTGAAATTTTGTTGTTCTATGTTTTAGAATTAACCGACGACCGAAATAACCTATTGACATATGGCAAAATGCGTTGATTCCGAAAATATGTTGGGAAGTGTGTTTTTTAAACTATAAAATGGTTTACAGTCCTAAAAAGCTGTCGTTTGCGGTATTTAATTAGAAGTGTATTTTTCAAGATGAACCTAAAGTCCATAAGGTTTGTATTTTTTTAGCAATAAATATTTGCTATAACCTTTTAATTTAATTAGAGATTATTAGTTTCCAGCACGTGGAAGGATTAGACTTTTGTGAACTACCATATTACCCATAACTTTAAACTGAAGAATGGCTAATACTGATTTTTAAAAAACCATCTTATACAACATACACATGTGTGTATAAGATGGTAGATTTTGAAAAATCAGTATTAGCATGGTTCTTCAGTTTAAAAGTCTAAAAGAATCGGAACCTGAGAGTTCAACTTGTAATGGCTCAGTGGGTAACGCCCTTGCAAACGAGAGACCTGGGTTCGATCCCGACGTCTTCAGAAATTTATTTCTTTCCACAAGATTGACGTAGGAATTCTATCTTATTCACTCAAAGAACAAAGAAATGTTGTCCATTGGGTCATTGCTGAGTCAGCGCCAAAACTCTGGTTCAGTGACCGCTGGGTAATCTCCTGCCCGAGCTGCTTTCCGACTTCCGCAGATGAGTATGGCTCATACCTAACGCCCTTGTTTTCCACCTGACAAAGGCATCGATCGAATGAGTCATAGAAAAATTAAGGGCCACCATAACTAGGGTCATTGAGCGTAAACCTATATATATATATATATATATATATCCCCATATATATAATATATTTTGTTTATAAATATATATAGCCTATATGTATATGTATTATGTCTACTATATGTGATTGTTATTTTTGATATTATATATATATATATATATATGTTCTCTATCGAGGTCAATCGGACTAATATTCCTACACCTAAATACATATATATAGCAGTAATATTTATAAAAAAAAAAATAAAAATAAAAATATATATATATATATATATATATATATATATATATATATATATATATATATATGTATATATATATATATATATATATATATATATATATATATATATATATATATATATATATATATATATATATATATATATATATATAATATAATATGTGTATGTTAGTGTCTTTGGAGGGTTAGGGGTAGTTAGGGTAACGCCAAAAGTCTTGTGGTCACGGTATCTACCCCATCAACAAAATTCACCGGAATGGCGATAAGATTTAGCCATTTTCCATTAGACAAGAAAATGTGTCAAGTTCTGATGATATCTAGAGTTAATCGTCCTCGAAATACAGTATTCCCACGTGAAATTTTGTTGTTCTATGTTTTAGAATTAGTCCGACGACCGAAATAACCTATTGACATATGGCAAAATGCGTTGGATTCCGAAAATATGTTGGGAAGTGTGTTTTTTTTAACTATAAATGGTTTACGAGCCTTAAAACTGTACTTGTTTGCGGTATTGGTCAGATTAGAAGTGTATTTTTCAAGATGAACCAGAAGGCCATAAGGTTTGTATTTTTTTTAGCAATAAATATTTGCTATAACCTTTTTATTTAATTAGAGATTATTTTGTTTCAGCACGTGGAAGGATTAGAGTTTGTAAACTACTACAGCTACATAACTTTAAACTGAAGAACCATGCTAATATTTTTTTAAAATCTACCATCTTATACACACATACACACATGTGTGTATAAGATGGTAGATTTTAAAAAAATCAGTATTAGCATGGTTCTTCAGTTTAAAGTTATGTAAGTAATATGGTAGTTCACAAAACTCTAATCCTTCCACGTGCTGGAAACAAAATAATCTCTAATTAAATAAAAGGTTATAGCAAATATTTATTGCTAAAAAAAATACAAACCTTATGGACTTCTGGTTCATCTTGAAAAATACACTTCTAATTTGACCAATACCGCAAACAAGTACAGTTTTAAGGCTCGTAAACCATTTATAGTTTTAAAAAATACACTTCCCAACATATTTTCGAAATCCAACGCATTTTGCCATATGTCAAAAGGTTATTTCGGTCGTCCGACTAATTCTAAAATATAGAACAACAAAATATCACATGGAAATATTGTATTTTGAGGACGATTAACTCCAGATATCATCAGAACTTGACACATTTTCTTGCCTAAGGTAACATGGCTAAATCTTATCGCCATTCAGGTGAATTTTGTTGATGGAGTAGATACCGTGACCACAAGACCTTTGGCGTTACCGTAATTACCCAGAAACCCTCCAAAGACACCAACATACACACCACCTTAAAGACACACACATATATATATATATATATTATATATATATATATATATATATATATATATATATATATATATATATATATATATATATATATATATATATATATATATATATTTATATATATATATATATATATATATATATATATATATATATATATATATATATATATATATATATATATATATATATATATATATATATATATATATATATATATTTATATATATATATTCTATACATTATGTCCATAATGTCACTTTTATTTTAATATATTTGTTGCCTTATAAAATATTTTTCACAATTTATAAAAGGATAGGAAATTTGATTTACTATTTCTTTTATAAAATATTATTATATATATATATAAATTTATATATATATATATATATATATATATGTATATATATATATATATATATATATATATATATATATATATATATATATATATATATATATATATATATATATATATATATATATATATATATATATATATATATATATATATATATATATATATATATATATATATATATATATATATATATATATATATATATATATATATATATATATATATATATATATATATATATATATATATATATATATATATATATATATATATATATATATATATATATATATATATGTATATGTAATAAACCGATTCTGAGGCTTATACTTTATTTTAGTCTTCGTTTCAAGAACAGAGATGGTATCTCGCTTTTCCTGAGATATTGTATGATAGCATGAGCCGACATCATAAGTTATTCCTTTCCTAACTAAATTCTAAGGACTACTGGAATGAGATACTAGGTACAAAACTAAACCTTTATTGACAGAAAAAATAATGAAAATAACTTCAAAAAAATTACGAAGAATGAAATCGAATGATTCAACATAACTATGAAAATCTTCTAGAGAAATAAGGTCCAAATCATAGTCACCCAATTATTTAAGGAAGTACAGAAATAATTCATCTGTCATTCAAATCATAAAAATGTCAATGAATACACTCAGGTCAATTCATCATTAAATGTCACACCACTGCCTTCCTTGAAGAGGAACGTGAAGGAGGGAGGAAGAAATGCCTGTAAAAGAACAAGCGTTATAATAAAAATCAGAAAATGTAAAAAGAATGCAGAAAACACAAGATTTCACTGCCACAAGGGTAATGTCTGTGCCTATAGTTCTGAAAGAAAAATTTAAAATGTTTATGAGCGGTACTCACTTCACCATTGTCCTCTGGAGACACAGTTTCAGTCTGGGTGTTTTTCTCTGTCACCCGAGCACACACTCAAAATACGGTTCTCATTGTCCCACTCATTCCATGAAGAACTCGTTTTATATGGGTTTTGTCAACGCACATATGAACACACTCTCGTGACATCATTCGAGGTCAAGGTACGGTAAGACACGCCTCTTGCAATAAGGGCGTCACGAGGCACCTGGTCACACACGTACTCACGCACTCCATTTGAATGCTTTCTTCAAATCTGGTTTTATAACCGGATCACCTTCTAGAATGTTCTAAGCTGAGATCGCATTTCCCCTCCTCGTGTCTTGTCACCAAGGAGCTTCTGCGACTTCTTGTGGTATGCGAATGATTCAGCATTTTCTTACATGCTGTTTATAGTCAAATGGTCCCTAGAACAGCTCACCCATTTTTCAAAGGTCATCTTCGTGGGCAGTTGCATATATATACGCATACATAACAGATTATGTAACTGAAGCAAACGAGTCACTGTTAATAGAAAAAAAGCAATTTTCAAGGCATATTTCCATCAAATTTCTCCCGCGTAGGAGACATCAGTACCAAAACATTAATTTCGGGGCTTAAATCCCTATTAATAGAGAATTATGTGATGCCATCCTCAAATACAAAGCATACTATTGCTTTTAAAGCAGCAACGATTATTTTATGTTTCGAAAAGCATATAAGAGCCGAGTGACACTTGCGCTGCAACCAGCCGTATGAATGAAATTCAGCAGATTTGCTCTCTTCAAAAACTGAAACAGAAATGGCGTTCCGTGCATTCAAGATAAACTTTGTTTCCAGATTTCATGCAAACGGTGACTTGTAATAATTCATTCAGTAAGAAAAACATTTAATTTGAAATGCAACGATTAATCATCTAACTTATTTATATTTGCCTCCTGGGAATTTTTCAACTAAAAAAAAAAACTTTTTTTCTCATTTTAATACAGGAAGGATTATGCTAAGGCAGTTTCTTCCCACAGCGATCTTCGTGGATGTCAAGGAGAGGGTGATGCAAATGTCGCTCTGATTAAACAAAGTAGATGATTTAATATATCTAATAGAATTGTCCTTTTCATTTTTCTTTTGCCAGAAAACTCAAGTTTTGACTGTTGCTGCCTAAAATGTGAAACCCAAAAGATCATAATTACTTCGGAGAATTCTCGTCCTCGTCTAAACTATACGCAAGTTAAACAAAATATTTCATAATCTTTACTTTTTCTTCGCTCGATCTATTTGTGTGAATCATGAGCACCTAATCGTCCCTTCGTATCTAATACTTATCATTCCGGGAATATCTTCGTTATTAAACACCAATTCAGATGAAGGCATCTTTTGGCACATCGGAATGAGAGAGTCGTTTAAACCAGTTCATAATAATTTAGTTAAAAGAATTATTTTTATGTCAAACGTCTTCCACGAAGTGGCCTGGCTTCGACAGAGAATTTCAGGTTCAGTGGCAATGTAACCTCCGTTGCTTTAAATCTTGGTGGCCAGGGATGCGGTCCCATATCGGACGGGGGACGGCCAAGGAGAAAGCACCAAAGTCAAGTCTCGCCATGTGGACTTACAGCCAGGCATGATGCGTCTTGAACCCTGATAGGTGGAAAATAGGATTGTCAACGGCTTCCTTTCTGTGCTTTTCCTTTGGCACCAAGAGGAGATTTATGCAGTGCTTTCTGGCCTTCTTATATGGACATTCGAGAGTTTTATTGTGTCGTCGCTTCTCTCATATAGGAAAATTTCAACCTAGAGCGAAGCCTAAATAAAACAAGTAAAAAATGCGCCGTAGTTTCTTCGGTGCAATCGAGTTTTCTGTACAACGTATAATGCAACGGCCATGTGGTGGCCTGTTATATGGCGTTGTTAGACGCACGATCATGGGTAACTTTAACCTTAAATAAATTAAAAACTACTAAGGAGGCTAGAGGGCTGGAATTTGGTATGTTTGATGATTGGGGGGTGGATGATCAACATATTACAGCCCTCTAGCCTCAGTAGTATCTAAGATCTGAGGGCGGGGAGAAAAAGTGCAGACGGACAGACAAAGCCATCTCAATAGTTGTCTTTTACGGTAAAATAAAAGGAAAGAAAATTTTTCTGTAAAACCTTTAATTACCAACAAACTGAAAAATGAATGAAATACTATGAAACGCTGTAACTAGCAACCTAATGTAGGTCCCATTCAGTGACTTATTCTTCATCTCGTCTTTAAACTAAGCATAACTCTTAATTGAGTACGAAACCAAAAATTGAAAATTTCTCTTGCAAAGGATTTGAATAGCTTAAGGAAACTGCCTGTGGATCCACTTCGGCAAAGAGGACTGGCGACACATTTCCATTTCTGGAAAGCAGAAATGTTCTTTCTTAGAGCAACGCAAAGTTATCAATAATGACTACGGTAAAGAATGGACGAAGACTAGAAAGTATTCGTGATAGCTTTCTCTGTATTTCTTGAAAAAGTTTTTATGAAAAAAACGAAGGAATATAAGACTGAAAATAGACTACAGTCTATGATTAAACCAAAGAAAAGAAGACATTCGGAAACACAACCAAGTACACATTCACGCAAACATATATACATACATACACACACACACACACACACACACACACACACACATATATATATATATATATATATATATATATATATATATATATATATATATATATATATATATATATATATATGGAGGCTTTAAAATATATAGCAACATAGTACCTTATAAGTGACGACTGGAAGGTCTTTTAAAATCTCAGAAATTTATTCTAAAATATATATATTAAAGGCATATATCATAAAAGCTCTCATATTTCACAGGTTTTACAGTTTATTGATTTCCAAGTACAGTTGATTGGAGTCCTCTGTCGATAGAAAGCTTGCCTTTTCCTTTTTTTTTTGGGGGGGGATTGAATAACCTTGAAAGCAGTCCAAAAAGATTATCAGGGTTTTTAGAAAATCAACTAATCTTAGGTTATAAACAACTAAGTTACCTTTTTGAACTCCTAAATATCAAGTATGTTGAGCCTCAGAATCTTTACTGTGATCTGAAGGATTTATTAAAAACTTTTCTCAGTTAAAGACAACAAAGAAAGTAGTTATATACAGAATATAAGAAACCCTGATTTTTATAATCAATGATTGCATCTTGACATGGAGAGAGAGAGAGAGAGAGAGAGAGAGAGAGAGAGAGAGAGAGAGAGAGAATTTAGAATGAAAACTCTTAATGTGTATTTAACAGGAGTAAAATATCTGCAATGTGCAGGCCATCTCTAAGTGAAATCAACAAAAAGAAAATTCTATTTCGAGCTCGTGCTGTTTTCGGAAAGCAGTTTATTTGCTTTTCCAAACTTCCTCACTTTCAGACGGAGGTTCTGCGTGAAGATAAGATCACGAATCGTACGGGGGTAAAAGACCAGCCAAGATTTACGACTGAAAATCCTGACCGATTTACGTGAAGGTATAAATTAGGAGGGTAGTATGTTTACCAGATTACTCCTTTCTTTCCCTTTTCCTCTGAATGCAAGCACAAACATATACATACACTTGCACATGCACAAACACACACACACATTCATACATACATACATACATACATATATATGTATAAATGAATATATATATATATATATATATATATATATATATATATATATATATATATATATATATATATATATATATATATATATATATATATATATATATATATATATATATATATATATATATATATATATATATATATATATATATATATATATATATATATATATATATATATATATATGTGTATGTGTGTGTGTGTGTGTGTGTGTGTGTGTGGGTGTGTGTAAAAATGGATGTATGTATGTGTGTGAGAGTGAATGTTCCAGAATACCTCTGAAATGCATTGAGCAGTTTCAATCAAACTTGGTATACATATGACTTACTATCTAGAAAAGAATACTTTAATAGTAAGACATCACTAGCACCAAAGGGCACCAAAGGGAACCAAAGGGCACCAAAAGGGCACCAAAGGGCACCAAAGGGCACCAAAGGGCACCCAATAGGACTGGTTCTGCCCGTAAACTTAGTAACTAAATAAACTCTGGAAATTTATCATACCTCATTTCAGTATGCATATGACTTACTATTTGGAAAAGAATACTGTGGCAGGGGGAGGGAAGACATTACCGGTACCAAAGGGGGTGGGGATGGGAAGGGGTATCATGTAAAAATAACTGAAAACAACAGCTATTAGTGTCTAATCCATAGTATTCGAGGTTGTTGAGATGAATAGTGACACTCCCAATGTCCTTTAAGTCCAAGTTCAGCCCCAATAGGAAATGAGAGGTGAGATGGGGTGAAATATAAAATGTAAAAAATACTGGGCAATGTAATTGAAGCAACTATCTAAACAGGAAAGGGAGAGAGAGAGAGAGAGAGAGAGAGAGAGAGAGAGAGAGAGAGAGAGAGAGAGAGAGTAGAGGGGGTGTTAGGGAGGAGACAGTGGGAAGGTGAGAGAGAGAGAGTTTATTGGTTGTCATTCAGATTTTTGCCTGGCAGCACCAGGTTGGTCAGCTAATATAAATATATATATATATATATATATATATATATATATATATATATATATATATATATATATATATATATATATATATATATATATATATATATATATATATATATATATATATATATATATATATACACACACACACACACACACACACACATAACTAAAATATATATATATATATATATATATATATATATATACATATATATATATATATATATATATATATATATATATATACATATATATATATATATATATATATATATATATATATATATATATATATATATATATATATATATATATATATATATATATATATAAAACTTTATCCCATACACAATTGTTCTGTGCATTAGTATAATTAAGTGACTAACAGGACCTCATTCAAACTGTACGGTTACTTGACAATGGGGACTGTCCAAAAGCTTGTAACTTTCTGGAAAAATAACTCCAGCTCCAGTAGATACTATCCAGTTTGAATGATATATATATTAGTAATTATATATATATATATATATATATATATATATATATATATATATATATATATATATATATATATATATATATATATATATATATGTGTGTGTGTGTGTGTGTGTGTGTGTGTGTGTGTGTGTGTGTGTGTGTGTATGTAAAAAGTAAAAGAAATACTGTTCTTTCCTTCCCATACTTGATCTGATAATATTCGAGACTAGTCAAGCATTTGTTATTGATGCCTTTTTTGAAGCACGAAGGCCAATTAGGAACTTGATAACCAAACTTCGCCGAGAAATCAAAATGATATGTCGATGAGATTCCTTATAAAGAATTTAATAGAAATCACGTGGGACAAAGTAGGGAGTAATTGGCTGCTCGGCTAAAACGACATAAATACTGTAAGAACAAATAGCACGTCAAATGCATTATTTTTACATTTAATGGAGGTAATTGTGGTATGAAATAGAGAATGTAGAGATCTGATGAAACGAAAATTAATAGATTTATCTCTTTAGACAGAGTGGTTCGCGGTGGTAGGTTTCTGTTTCCTAATATTAGCAGTTATCAGCTGGACCATCGACGGGTGGTCTCTTGTTTGTCTCTTTTTCATGAATTGTGTCTCAACAGAGATCTTTCACATTCACAGTTGATCCCCGATCTCCTTTTCCTACCGTTAGCAACCAGGTTCGCTTAGTAGCGGCACCAATATGCAGTAAATGGGCCTCGCTGTCGAACTTCTAAGTTCCAAAGGTCCTTTATTCCTTACACCGTTGGACTGTGGAACAGTCTCCCAGAGGATGTCGTGCAATTGGAACTGCAGAAGAAGTGAAGATTCAGTGCATTACTACTCTGGTACTATTCTCCTTGCATTTTAATACATTTTTATCTATTTATTAATTTATTAATATATTTTTTTTTCTTTTTTAATAAGTTCGATCTCTTCTTTCTATATTTCCCTTTGCCTCCTCTTATTTCTTCCTAATGTAAACCTTATTCTTTGGAAACTTAAATTGCAAACCCTGTGGGTTTGTTCCATATGAGTAAGATTCATCCTCTTAATAATAATAATAATAATAATAATAATAATAATAATAATAATAATAATAATAATAATAATAATAATAATAATAATAATAATAAAGGAACCAACCAGAAAAGACTATACAGCCAACTAAGCGGGAAAGACAACCACCAGGAAATTCCTGAAGCCGAACCAAGTAAGAGACTTGGAAACCTTTCGGAGCAATCCGGTATCACACAACAAACATGCAACATGGCTCCAGGAAATCAAGGCAGAAGAAATGGGGAGAATAAAAAAATTATTCACCGAGATCACGACAGACACAGTCAGACACCAACTAAAGAAAATGCCCAACTAGAAAGCCCCAGGTCCTGATGAAGTCCATGGATACTGGCTCAAAAAACTTCAAGGTTCTACACCACAAATAGCAGAACAACTTCAACATTGTATCACAAACCACCATGGGCCCAAATGGAGGACCACAGGGAGAACATCCTTAGTATAGGAAGACAAGAACAAGGGATATATAGCAAGTAACTACAGGCCTATCACCTGCTTACCAATAATGTGGAAGTTACTAACAGATATCATTGGTGAAAGGCTATACAACTACCTAGAGGATACAAACACCAACCCCCACCAACAGAAAGGTTGCAGAAGGAAGTGTAGGGGCACAAAAGACCAGCTCCTAATAGACAAATTGGTAACGAAGAATAGTAAGAGAAGGAGAACCAACCTAAAAATAGCATGGATTGACTACAAGAGAGCCTTCTACATGATACCTCACATGTGGCTAATAGAATGCCTGAAAACATATGGGGCAGAGGAAAACACCATAAATTTCCTTAAAAAAACAATGTGCAACTGGAATACAGTACTTACAACCTCTGGGATAAGACTAGCAGAGGTTAGCATCAGGGGAGGGATCTTTCAAGGCGACTCACTGTCGCCACTACTCTTCGCAGTAGCCATGATTCCCTTGACAAAAGTACTGCATAAGATGGATGCTGGGTACCAATTCAAGAAAGGATGCAGCAGAATTAACCATCTGATGTTCATGGACGACATCAAGCTGTATGGTAAGAGCATCAAGGAAACAGATACCTTAATCAAGACTGTAAGGATTGTATCTGGGGACATCAGGATGGAGTCTGTAATAGAAAAATGCACCTTGGTCAACATACAAAAAGGCAAAGTAACAAGGACTGAAGGGATAAAGCTACCAGACGGGTGTAGCATCAAACACATAGATGAGACAGTATATAAATACCTGGGAATAATAGAAGGAGAGAATATAAAACACCAAGAGATGAAGGACATGATCAAGAAAGAATATATGCAGAGACTTAAGGCGATACTCAAGTCAAAACTCAACGCTGGAAGCATGATGAAAGCCATAAACACATAGGCAGCACCAGTAATCTGATACAGTGCAGGCGTAGTGGAGAGGACGAAGACTGAACTTTAGCGTAGTCCAGAAAACTAGAAAACACATGGCAATAAATAAAGCACTACACCCAAGAGCAAATACAGATAGACAATACATAACACGAAAGGAAGAGGGGTCGGGGAGAGGGCTACTAAGCATAGAGGACTGCATCAGCATCGAGAGCAGAGCAATGGGGCAATATCTGAAAACAAGTGAAGACGAGAGGCTAAGAGTGCATGGGAAGAAGGACTGATAAAAGTAGATGAAGACCAGAAATATACAGAGACAGGAGAATGAAAAACAGAACAGAGGAATGGCACAACAAACCAATGCACAGACAGTACATGAGACAGACAAAAGAACTGGCAAAGATGAAACATAACAATGCTCTAGTTTTTAGTTTCTGTAAAAGAAAACTATTGCTGGCTTTGTCTGTCCGTCTACACTTTTTCCTGTCCGCATTTTTCTGTCCTCCTCAGATCTTAAAAACTACCGAAGTTAAAGGGCTGCAGATTGGTATGTTGATCATCCACACTCCAGCCATCAAATATACCGAATTACAGCCCTCTAGCCTCAGTAGTTTTTATGTTATTTACGGTTAAAGTTAGCCATGATCGTGCTTTTGGGAACGATATAGAACATACCATGGTTAAAATTTCGTGGGCCGTGGCTCACACAGCATTATACCGAGATCATTGAAAGCTAGATCTATTTTCGGTGGCCTTGATTTTGCGCTGGACAGAAAACTCGATTGCGCCGAAGAAACTTGGGCGCATTTTTTACCTGTTTATCTGTTTTACACGAAGTCATTTTTCAGCATCTCAGGTCAGTCATATTGAAGAGTGTAACTTATCGCCTCTCAGACTTCAAAGCTTCTAACTTAGTAATGTGGAAAGTGAGTCTGAATGCTTATATGATCTTCATAAAACTGGAAATGATTGGTGTTGTCGGTTAATGCTAACAAATACAACTAGTGTCCTTCAGTTTGAATCACGTAACCCAAAAATGTTCGTGCGTGTGTGCGTCTGCTTATCCGTGTAAAAGAGGGAGAAAGGGATATAATTATGATCACACACACACACACACACACAAAGACGAATACAGGAATTTGGGCTTTTCAAAACGGTAGACAGCTTATCTCCTTGTAGCGTCATTAGCCTGTTCTTGTCACAGAGTTGCTAAACTTCTGTAATTCCTAAAGGAGTGAGGATCATTCAGTCTTGTCTTTTTCTTCTCTGTTACTCGTCTTCCTTCTCTCTCTCTCTCTCTCTCTCTCTCTCTCTCTCTCTCTCTCTCTCTCTCTCTCTTTACCTACCCGTAATCTTCCTCCTTCATTCACCTTCCAAGTTTTTCATCCTTCATAACCTCCATCTGTTAACTGCTATTCTTCTCCTCTCCTCATTTGTCTCTCCTCATTCATGCCACTGTAATTCTTCTCCCTTCTCCCCCCCTCCCTCCACCTGCCAACAATGTAATTCCTTATTCCTTAATCCATTCTTCCTTTCACAAAGGATGTAAGGTTTAACACTTTCATTCCTTTCCACCAATTCGATGAACTTTGATACCAAGGTGAAAAATTTTTCTTTTTCCTTTTCTTTTATTCGGTATCAATTGGACAGAATAATGGTCTAAATATGCATCTTGGAAAACGTGGCAACGATAACAGTTACCCGTAAAAGCTTACAGAACTTAGAATGCGTATTTTTCATTTAATGGAGACGAGAGAGAGAGAGAGAGAGAGAGAGAGAGAGAGAGAGAGAGAGAGAGAGAGAGAGAGAGAGAGAGAGAGAGGTTGGGGGACGAAAATTATGAAAACGTAAATCTTTCCCAAAAGTATTCATCTACGCCAAAAACATATACGATTCAAAACAATTGCTAAATTCCATTGCAAATGCAGAAGTTATCAATTGATTCAAATTAAAATTAATTGGACGATTTGGGTCGGCAATTGTGGCATTGGTTTTTGCTCATAAATAAATACCAGGACGGAGATATTATGTCACTCAGAGAAGATGGAATTGCTCTATTTGCTGATACATTATGACATTTATTTTTATATTAGCCTGATTCTTTTTTTTTATCATTTATCTTTTATTACTTGCTTCAAAAGATAGGGTCTTTGCCCCTCATAGGTAGGTGTACATTTTGAGTGATACTGTGTGCGATTAAGGCAACGTTAACTTAACACCAGTAGTGTTAAGCGTAATAGATCATGCAGAACTGGACAGTCGGAAGGTATGTTTTCACATTTTTTGAGTTTTAATGCATGTCACACTAGCACTATGTTATAATGACAGATTTAGAAATTCACACTCTAAATATGACAGATATGAGATACTGAATTTATCTCACTGAGAAAGATAAAATGGAACTGAACCCCACAGAAGGAAATTGCTAGAAAGATGCAAAGTCCATTTTCCATAACAAATTATAAGAAAACAAGATTAATATATAATTGGCACTTCCTTTAAAACGTAGCTGCATAAAACTGAAAAGGATTAGTCTGTCGGTGAATCTAGAGGAAACTGTATTTTAAATCCTCATATTTAGCAGGGTCTTAATAGCATAATCAAGATTGATATTAGGAGTGACCTGAAATACCTTCTTAGATTCTCAACTACAAGTAAATTTTAAGAAAACTAGATAACAAGATAACATCAACATCAACTAGTAAATGCCATCAAGACTATTTACACTACACTGTACGCACGTAAATGATACATCTTTATGTTCAAGCATAGCAGCAGCAGTAAGTATCAGACATATAAAGCTTTATTTAAAAAGAATTCCCACCAGAGAAATGGACTGGCGTGAATGAGTCTGGAATATCTTGTCATAAACAAAAGTAAAAACAAATTGTAGCGTCTCTGCCGGGGTGGAAGAGTCTAACGATCCATATCAGGCCTCATCATTTGTGCGACGCCGTACCACCCTTTGGGGCAAGGGCATGCGGGCAAAAAGCCTTCTTAATCAAAACAAGCATCAATCTCAAAATATGATTCATACTGCTGTACAACACATCCTTGTCTATATCCTTAGAGCTCCTTTACCCTAAATGAACTCCAGGGAGCAATTATTTCTTTATTTTGTTATTTCTTTGCCAGAAAAACATATAAAAGATTGATAAAACCTACTGATAAAATTTGAAAATCCCTGACGTTCTGCATGTCTGATTGGTTATCATGTTTTCCAGTTCTTTTAATTCATCACTATTGTAATTGAAAACTATGGGTTCACCTTGACTAGTCACAGGTCACATCGATTTAAGAGTGGTTCCACTGGTAATACATCAGAAGTGCACTGTTAAGGAAAATGTTTGTTTAGAGAGAGAGAGAGAGAGAGAGAGAGAGAGAGAGAGAGAGAGAGAGAGAGAGAGAGAGAGGAAAACAGAGAGAGAGACAGAGAGAGAGAGAGCAAGCTGAAGTAGTTTTGAAGCCTTTTTCGACCTACAGTATAAGAAAAACAGACCAAACTTTTAATCTCTAATTCAGAAATTATATGGATTTTAGTTAAAGATATAGGCAACATATCAATCGCGCTGAGGTAAAACCAAAATAATAATAAAAAAAAAAAAAAACATTTATATTTGCTGCCATAAAAAGGCCAAGAAAGAAGTAAAAAATCAGAAATATTTTGAAATTTAGTTCGAATTGTGCAACTGGCTGTGGTTGCTTTTTTTCACTTGCATCTGAAGAAATCAAGGAAGACAAGAAGCACATGACAGCCCATGAAAGCCTAGTAACTGAAAGTACAATTACAGAGAACACTAGGCCTACTTAAATCCCGTTTTTAATTTAGGCTGATGATATGGGACAAGATACTATCTTCATATATTCCATTTTAAAGCATTGAAATAACGATCAAAATACCCACTTTACCAATGCAACGCGTAAGTGCTACTTATGAAACTGTGAAACGTTAAGGTTTATAATTATAAAGGTTTCCAAAAAATGTTACAAAAAAAACACTGGTGTCAGACATTGCACCAATTTCTAACGATTCTAAGTTTTCTGTAAGTTTCTCCAAGTTCATCTGAGTAATAGAACCTAGTTGTGACATCAGTGTATATGGATCTGATAAGTATGCATAATATATGAAAAAGCATCTACAGCATTTGGAAATATAACTATATTTACATCTTGAATTATGCCAAAGATTTTATCTATGTTTTGTTATTTTGAAGAAGATGAACTAAATAAATGGCTTTCTTTTTACAAAGGAATTATCTTTTTTTTTATAAATAACCAATCCATTTGCTATTATGACTATTATGAACAACCAACAAATAATAACAGCCTTAGAATTTAGTTTTAAATTAGTCCCATCTTCAAAGAATCTGACAAAATGTGTTCTGAGATCTCAGCTTGCCATTGTGTACATACCAATCATCTCCTTCCCTCTAGAACCCAAAGGGTCGAATGAGTAACACTGTTTGCAAACCCTGGCAACTGATCCATTATAGGGTTTATTCAATTTTGAATAGAAATAAAGAAGGTCTCTTAGATTGGCTAATTATGTCGGGCAAACTGTATAGTATTTAAGTTATGACATAGCAATGGAGTCCTGACTTTCACCAAATTTGACCAATCCGTTTATGGAACTTATTTTAAACCTCCTCGCACCTAAAAGTTCCTGTTCCATACCTGGTCTTTTTTAAAGTGGAAAATGTGTTTAGATAACATCTTGAGTTGACAGTGTGAACATCCAACCTGGTATTTAGCGATGAACATTTTTTTTTTTAGGTGTGAATAACCAAAAAGAGACTTCTTCAGTTTCACTTTGAGAACGCAAAAGTTTAGAAATTCCTTCTTTTGAAATGATGCTGCGTTTAGAAAAAGTGTTTATGGAAAGAGCACACATAAATAATTGATAAAAAAAGCTTGAACAAACAAAATAATGAGGTCAGTTCAGTTTTTCTGTCCGCGATTTGGAAATACTTTATGAAAGTTTAATTAATATCAGCTATACTCTATGCTTCTCGATTATGGCGATACCTTTCAGGAGAAGGCATCCAGTAATCAAAATGAAAGACTTGTTCCTGATAAATTATGTCTTATAAATATTGCAATAAATCTAATTTTGGTGGTATAGCAAAGGAGTTGAATATTAGAACAGGGGAACACAGAAGGGACAAATGAAGAAAGAGTGTGCCTGTCATGCTCAGTTGGCATGAAGATTAGCGAATGGAATTCTCTGCAATTTCAATGTTGTAAAGAAAATGGTGTCATTAAAGAAGAAAGGAGCAGCATTGCCTAGAAGGAAAAATAATTTTTAAAGAACCGACTCCCTACAAAGGGCCAAGAAGGAGACGTTGACAAAGACAAAGCGCAGTTCATCCTGCCTTCAAGAATAGGATTGTTGTTGTTCAGGAGTCTGATATGAGAGTAACAATTACAGAAGAATCATTAAAATAGAGGTTGTCGTTTGTTCATTAAGGAGAGGATATAAAAATCAATTGCATGTCATTATAATTATTATTACTATATTGATATTAATATGGTCAATGTGTGCTTTCCTCTGATAACGTTTAGGGAAAAGTGCATCATAAAACTATGATTGATTATTATGTGTCAACTTGACAGCTAAAAATATCTATCAGCACATGATTACACTATGCAAATAAAATTAAGTCGGTATATCCTCTCCGCATGTGTCTGTGAGGGTATATACTGTATGTATGTGTGTTTGTTCATCAAAAAGACTTTGAGTTATTCAGCTAAGAAAAAGCAAGTGTCAAGAATCTTAAGAATATATGGTATGTAGAGAGAGAGAGAGAGAGAGAGAGAGAGAGAGAGAGAGAGAGAGAGAGAGAGAGAGCAACGTAAAACCCATCAGTTATTTTGTTGGAGAAGAGATGATGAAGGAATTGCCGTTCAAAGCCTATAGAAAGAAACATCCAACAAGGCCTCATACCATTCTTCTGCACGGAGTTCCCAAACTTTATTAGGGGTATACCATAAAAGGAATTAAGTTAATTCAGCCAAGCCAGTCTCCGCTGTCACATGACTTCCAGCCTCCCTACCTACTGTCCCTCCCATCCATTTCAGTCTATACATACATACATACATACATACATACATACATATATACATATATATATATATATATATATATATATATATATATATATATATATATATATATATATATATATACATATGTGTGTGTGTGTGATAGTAGCCAGTGCCTTCTTAACTTCTCAAATTTTCTGCTTTTTTGATATTTTTCACTACAAAGTCTTAAGATCCAGTTGTAAGAAACAGAAGAAGACAGTTCTTGGTCCTGGGAAACGAAACCTGGGACCCAGGATCATATGTATCTGGTAAAAGTGACCAGTAGATTTTTCACAAGATATTTCAGCCTAAAAGCAATAAAATGATTGTCCACCTTGGTGAGGAAGGGTGTATCTAGCTCTTGATAGTAGATTTTTATATAATATATTTATATATAAATTCTAGGCCTATTATATATATAGATATATATATTCTATTATATTATATATATATATATATATATATATATATATATATATATATATATATATATATATATATATATATATATATATATATATATATATATAAATCTTAAAAACGACAGGTATATATAAATAAGAGAGGAAATAGGCATTTATTCTTCTCGTGGTCAGGTCGGTAACGTGACCTAGTTGTGATTATGGAACCCGGTTCTTTCCCATGACAGGACATCATAACTTCTACACATTTCTTGCACTTGGATCTTAAGAGGGCACAAATTACATTATTACACACACACACACACACACACACACACACACACACACATATATATATATATATATATATATATATATATATATATATATATATATATATATATATATATATATATATATATGAGAGAGAGAGAGAGAGAGAGTAAGAAATAAGAGCTCCGTTATTCCTTTGAAACAAAGGAATGTTGTAATTATGACGATATATTCAAAAGGAAAACAAGAACAATGAAAATCAATCCTGTTTGCATCGGTCTCTAAATTGAGAGGCCAAAATTTATATACCTAATAATTTGTATGGAACGAAATAAATGAATGATGTAACTCTGATATTATGGCTCTGTAATTTGTCAGAGAATAAAAACGAGATCAGGTGTATGATTGGTCTTGGCAGCCTTTGCAGCAGGCCCATAAAATACCTTCTTAATTTTTATATATACAACAGTTTGTTTTCGTTATAAATATTAGTCATGTTATCAAATCTTGCTCCCAAACCAGTGACTTACAGATGGCGGCCATTTTGAAAAATAGCGCCATCTTGGATTTTCAGGTGGCCAGCGCCCTTTTCTAAGAGAGCGTAGTCTTAGGAATGTTTGTGCCAACTCCTCATGCTTGTTTCAATTATCTGAACGATTTTTACAGCAATCTGCTGCACTATACCCCTCCCTTCCACCTATTGCTAACAATTTCCTCCTCTTTTTCCTTCCTCCTTCCTCCTCCTCTTCTTCTTCTTCATATTCTCCTCCTTCTCACAAAGGATGGGCTTTACCACTCATTCCTTTCCACCAATTCGATGAACTTTGATACCAAGGTGAAAAATTTTCTTTTCCTTTTCTTTTTATTCGCATCAATTGACAGGAATAATGGTCTAAATATGCATCTTGGAAAACGGGCAACGATAACAGTTACCCGTAAAAAGCTTACAGAACTTAGAATGTATTTTTCATTTAATTGAGACGAGAGAGAGAGAGAGAGAGAGAGAGAGAGAGAGAGAGAGAGAGAGAGAGAGAGAGAGAGAGAGAGAGAGAGAGGTTGGAGGAGGAAAATTATGAAAACGTAAATCTTTCCCAAAAGTATTCATCTACGCCAAAACATACGATTCAAAATACCATAAATTCCATTGCAAATGCAGAAGTTATCAATTGATTCAAATTAAAATTAATTGGACGATTTGGGTCGGCAATTGTGGCATTGGTTTTTGCTCATAACTAAATACCAGGACGGAGATATTATGTCACTCAGAGAAGATGGAATTGCTCTATTTGCTGATACATTATGACATTTATTTTTATATTAGCCTGATTCTTTTTTTTAATACGATCTTTATTACTTGCTTCAAAAGATAGGGTCTTTGCCCCTCATAGGTAGGTGTACATTTTGAGTGATACTGTGTGCGATTAAGGCAACGTTAACTTAACACCAGTAGTGTTAAGCGTAATAGATCATGCAGAACTGGACAGTCGGAAGGTATGTTTTCACATTTTTTGAGTTTTAATGCATGTCACACTAGCACTATGTTATAATGACAGATTTAGAAATTCACACTCTAAATATGACAGATATGAGATACTGAATTTATCTCACTGAGAAAGATAAAATGGAACTGAACCCCACAGAAGGAAATTGCTAGAAAGATGCAAAGTCCATTTTCCCATAACAAATTATAAGAAAACAAGATTAATATATAATTGGCACTTCCCCTTAAAACGTAGCTGCACTGAAAAGGATTAGTCTGTCGGTGAATCTAGAGGAAACTGTATTTAATCCTCTTATCTAGCAGGGTCTTAATAGCATAATCAAGATTGATATTAGGAGTGACCTGAACTACCTTCTAGATTCTCAACTACAAGTAAATTTCAAGAAACTAGATAACAAGATAACATCAACATCAACTAGTAAATGCCATCAAGACTATTTACATTACACTGTACGCACGTAAATGATACATCTCTTATGTTCAAGCATAGCAGCAGCAGTAAGTAGACATATAAAAGCCATTTAAAAAGAATTCTCACTAGAGAAATGGACCGGCGTGAATGAGTCTGGAATATCTTGTCATAAACAAAAGTAAAAACAAATTGTAAAGCAGTCTCTGCCGGGTGAAGAGGCCCAACGATCTCATCAGGCCCTCATCATTTGTGCGACGCCGTACCACCCCGGGGGCAAGGGCATGTGCGGGCAAAAAGCCTTCTTAATCAAAAACAAGCATCAATCTCAGTATGATTCATACTGCTGTACAACACATCCTTGTCTATATCCCAGAGCTCCTTACCCTAAATGAACTCCAGGAGCAATTATTTCTTTATTTTGTTATTTCTTTGCCAGAAAAACATATAAAAGATTGATAAACCTACTGATAAAAATTTTGAAAACCTGGACGTTCTGGTGCATGTCTGTAAAAGATTAGCTCTCTGTTAATTACAAAACCTCTTGATGTTGGTATGTTATACAAAGGTCACTTATGCTTTAACACAAAACCTTTCAAGTTCAGTGGAAATGGTCACTTATGCTGTTAACACAAAACATCTAGAAGTTCGGTATGCAGAAAGGTCACTTATGAGGTTAACACAAAACCTTTAGAAGTCTGATATGCAAAAAGGTTACTTATACTGTTAATGCAAAACCTCTTGATGTTCGGTATGTGGAAAGGTCACTTATGCTATTAACACAAAACCTTTAGAAGTTCGGTATGTGGAAAGGTCACTTATGCTGTTAACACAAAACTCTCAGGATGCAGAACTGTCATTACAGCTGTGCTCAACAAATTCGGTATGCTGTTAATGCAAAAGAAAGGACAGGTCATAATTAACACAAAACCTTTAAAGATGGCTGGCATGGAAACCTTATGCTGTTAAGAAAAACTCTAGAAGTCCACCAAGGTCACTAATTACTGATTTAAAATAAAATATTATCTGATTTTCGGTATGTGGAAAGGTCACTTATGCTATTAACACAAAACCTTTAGAAGTTCGGTATGTGGAAAGGTCACTTATGCTGTTAACACAAAACTCTAGAAGTTCGGTATGCAGAAAGGTCACTTATGCTGTTAACACAAAACCTCCCAGGTCGACATAATTCTTTGTTCTGCAGGTTCCTTTGAATTCTCTTTTGAATTAATATTTCGAATATTTTCCCCCGTAAAAATCCTGAATTTTCCGATGAAACAACAAATACTACAGACTTCGAAATGACATCATTAATTTTTTTTTTTACTTTTTCACTCATTTATCTCTCATATATGCATACTCGTATCTCTTATAGTAATTATCTAAAGTTGCTTTCCATGATAACATTCTTTTCTTTTTCCATCTCTTTCTCTCTTTCTGTTTTTGGAGGGATTGTATTAGGAGTGTCCATTCATACGATCGATCAATTGAGACAATTTTGTTGCACAATTAGATGCCTCAAATGAACTCTCCCCTAATTATTAAGGAAAAGCCAAAACCTAATGACACTTCGCTTGTGTCAAAGCAAATGGCCATAGTTTTTTTGCACTAATTACTTATACATTGGATAATGATGCCTTTGTGAGAGTTTATTAATTGCTTAAAGTAAATCTATGCAAATGATAACTGTTTCGTAAGTTACTGGAGTGCATATTTTATTCTTTGAAGGTTTCTGTAATTACATTTTCAAGTAAAGCCCTAAAGCCACAAAAATCCCGGAATACCTTCGGCATTATGAGAAATTCTGTTTGTATAAAAAAAAAATATCTAAGAACAACCGACAACGAGCATTCTACTTTCCCTCATGCATTTGTCTTAGCGACCACTTAGAGTAACACTACACACTACAGCTTAGGAAGGCAGCCATATCTTTTGGTCCTTCCAGGAATATGGTCCTTTCAAAGATACTCATGCTGATACAGACGAGACTTTGGGACGAGTCTTCTTGTCGAAGTGGTGGAAGAACCGACTTTTGGGGTGGAGCAGAACCACAAATTCAGTGTCACAAGGTCTCATGAACATTCTATCTGCTTCATTTAATGATGAATAAAAAAATATTAAAACACGCTTTTAATAAAATGCACTTAAAAGTAAAAAAGAATTTTTTGAGACACCAGGATTTTCTTACAATTAATCATGTTTACAAAAATAAAAGCGTGGGTGCCAAACTTGGAAGGAAATGCTAAAAAAAAAAAAAAAAAAATCTGGTAGCATTTCCTTCCATGTTTGGCGACCAGGCTTTTATTTTTGTAGACATTATTAATAGTAAGAAAATCATAGTGTGTCTCAAGAAATTAATTTTTTTACTTTTTTAGTGTATTTTAATAAAAGCGTGTTTAAATTTTTTTTTTACTTCTTTTTGTTTTATACTTTTTAGTTTTACAGAAATTGTAACCGATTTATGATTGTAGCTAAAGAAATTTATACCATGCAGAGTCAAAGAAGATTTGAAAAATCCATAAAGTTATTAACGTAGTCTACCAAGTCAAAGAAGGTATGAAAAATCCAAAGATTTTCATACAAATCCTGAGATAGTGGGAGAGGCCACTGTAGGGTCACTAGAGGTCACTGCTAACCTTCTGATCATGTAAGTTTGTTATGTCACAGGGACTGAGTAACCATGCAAAATTTCAGGTCCATCGGACGAAGGGAACAGGTCGAAAATTGAGTTACAAGATTTGACCTAAACAGACAGACAGACAGACAGACGCAGAAGTCAAGTTAAATAAAAGCATGTAAAAAATAAGAAGAGAATACACTCTACCTCAAAATGTGTTGAAAATGGTTTTCCTGTTTAGAATTATTAAGAATCATATAAATGTATTTCTCATGAATGCTCTGTCCTTTTTATTTCCATTTTAATAACCTAAGCATTTGTGGGATTATTTATGGCTATGCATCAAAGCAGCACGCAGCACCCTTAGAGAAGGTTAGAACCTGTAATTAAAAATATCTCCCGACAAAGGTTTTACCTATTTAATCGTTGCGCTGACTTTGCCAGCGTTAATTAGCTTTTATTTTTCATTACTCACAAAGCTCCCTCCTTCAGCTCGCGTGTGCTAGATAAATTTGGAATAATATATTACAATGAATTATTTACGGTTAGTTTATGATATCACATAAAATTGAAAGTAACTAATGGGTATTCAAAGAAAGGTTTGAAATAAGAACAATTATATTGTTTTGTCCATATAATATTATTTCGCATCATCAAGTTCATGCTATAGACAACTCTTTATTGTGGTCGAGAAAAATAATGTGAAATGAATTGACTGATTGCTGATTATGAAACGTGTGGCGCCACACTCACCAAGGTAAAAAATACGACTGCATTTTTCACTGCCATGTACTACATTTGTCTAATATTAAGTAAAATTGGGCACTGATATCATATACCATGATAGTTTATTTGCCTGAGAGAACATATTCCTTAAGCAGACAATTACCAATAATAACAACCAATGGGAGACAATTTCTTGTCAATCGTAAGACTGCAAATGGCCAACTTGTAGAAGAGCCATTAAGAGCTATAGCCGCAGGATGCGCTGTTGTCACTTACGAATGCAGTCATAGAGTCACCTAGAATCTTCAACAACCCTTACTTGATGAGATTATTTGATAAGAAATCATATCTTCCTTTCCAAAAACAAAGCGCAGATGTCAAATACTGTGTATCTGTTTATGCAGTACAAGGGGAACTACGCGTTCGGCCATGTTCTTATTCGAAATTATGGCTGTGAACAATATTAACAATATCAACTGCTTACACACACAAATACACACATAAATCTGCATATATTAACTCTTCAAACGAGGTATTATTGTACCTTCTCAGCATTCTCCTTACTTCATTTGAACCATCATTGCAGTCTTTTACTTTGAACTCTTTGGAACCATTTTTTTTTTAACCTGCAATAGCATCTCTCCAAAACACCTTTCATGGCTTCTATTTTGCTCATCTGTTTTCTCTCTATTTCTGGTGAATGCTTATTCTTTGCTCATTTTCCATCCTAGACTTTCCTCCCTTCTCTTTTTCAGCTCATGACTGGAGCATCGTGATCTTAGTCTTTTCCTTTTCTTGCAATTTAATCGTCTAATCTTAGCATCCACATCTTGCATTCCTTTCCTCTCGTGCTCCTGAATGTTCTAATAAAACCGCGTCCTTGCTTTTTCGCTCTCTAACATATCGTTTTTGACCCACTATGCATTTCGTTAACAAATTTTAAACCGACTTATGGATTTCCATGCCACTAAAGCGCTGAGTGTTTCAAACTTCGACCTAATTTTCGGAAGCACTGTGCATTGCCGTATGAGTTTCAGTGAAGTTTTTACCTAAGAAATGATGACTTTGCATACATTTGATATCTTCTTGACCGGCAATGATAAGGAAAGTAAGGCGTTCTTATGCCTCCCTTTTCATAAACAAATAATGGTTACACTTATGTAAACAGCAAAATCTTGACAAGTGTCATGGAGTATAAGAACAAAGGATCCGGGAAGTTGTTGTTCATATTAGTGATAATGAATGTATCAGTTTCTCTATTGACAATAGAAAACTATAATTCTCTTTGATGTTGATGAAATGTATCTTGAAGATTCAAAGTTAAAGGAAAGGTCAGTAGGGCATAGTAACCATAACTGAAGAAATTAAGTACGCAATTAAAGGGATTAGGAAGACAGTCTGATGTCAACATTTGTAAAGGTCAATTCATCTTCCCTTTTTTTATTTTTTAAAGTCTTGAATCAATCTGAAAACTCTTTGGTATTATGTGGCATTTCTATCTGTTTGAACATCTTTGGATTTTTTATTTGTAAATCAATTATCCTTTTAAATTTTCATATCTAATTCTTTTGTCAAAGATTTAATTTTTTTTTATTTATTTTCTTAGGAATCATTCATCAACTTTCTAAGGCAAATAATGGATTCCTTCGTTTTCATCTTCCCACTATCAAGTATTTAACAATTTAATGTATTTAACTTAATTCGTTTTACTTTAATCCAATTATAGATATGATTTCCTTTTCCGCCAGGGGTTAGGTCATGTTCATAATCATGTTTTCCAAACCCACACAAGCAGCTTCAAAAAGCCACAATACAACTTATCTCATATCCAGAAAACAAGAAGCATCTCGGGGCCATTGTAATCTTAATAGGTGGGGTGGGGTGGGAAGGCAGAATGAGCTCTGACAGATAACCGTCCTGCGAGGGGAGATATTCCGCAATATTCATGTTCATTTCTGTGTCACATTTAATAAGGTTTCTTTTTGTATAAGAAAGTTTCGTTTGAGCGTGTCGTGCAGTTTTATTTACAACAGATACTCATTGAAAATATGTGCGTGTGTGTTTTGTAGAGGCAGGATTATCCGTTTAACCATATGCTTATATTAAGTCTATCAAGGATGGATTTTCAGCCAATCTCTTTTGTAATTAAGAAGTCCTGTTATATTTTAATCTTTTGGTAAAGTTTAAATTTGTTTAAATTATGTTGACTTAAACACCTGGTTTTTATCTTAAACAAATTGATTTTTGTATAGTTGCATAATTAATTACCACTTCATGTTTTGCAATACTTTCCCTCTTTAAAATATTAAAATACTCTTATTTTCACAAGTTGTTATTCGTTGTTTCGTATTTAAGTTTTCTTTTTCGATTTCACAATCTCAAGTCACTCAGTATTACTGTAACGACTGGAACCTTGAAGAATATTCATGTACTTTGCAGACGATAACAATGTGACTTGTGTATGGAATCGTGACATATACAGTAAATACGCATAAACTTCAATCCATTGACCTTTACGAAAATGACTTTCCTTATCCTTAGATCCCCATAGTGATTGAAACTTCATTCGATCCCTTCTAAGAGTAGTCCTCGAGAAGATTAAATGTTTTAATGTTTTTACCAGTATATCATGGTTTAGGACTTGAGTTGACTACGTTTATCTCACGAGTCGAACACAATCACATACAATGCAAACTGATCGGACTACTTTTTTTATCGAGTTTTAACTGCACCAAGTTTATTTTGGGTCAGAATTATCGATTCTGTTAACTGTAGTCGATCTAATAATAAAATGTTTGTTCGTTTGGTAAACTAATGTCGAAGGATGCATTTCTGGATTATCAGACAACGGCCGAAGTTCATTTATTTCTTGAGATATTTTTCTTATCATTACGAAACACTGAAGTTCTCCAGAAAGTCTAAGGCTGAGAGATTCTTTAATATTGTCGCGAATACATAACAATATTTGGAAACCATGAAAACGCCGAGACCTATTCATAATATATAGGAATTTGTAAAGCAATAACACGAAAATGTAGGCGAAACAAACGTTGCCAGATGATGACCAGATCCGTTTACCATCATTATAAAAATCTAACGACTGGGTGCAATTATCGGAACAACAATGCCATTATGCCCAGTAAATTGGGAAATCATTCGCAGCTGATTGAATGTCTGGGAATCAACCTGTTTGACAACACAGCCTTCTTTCTTATTACACACAACAGAAACACGCATGAAACAAAGTTGCAAAGACTTGAGAAATTCACGCCTACGACTGGAATGTCAATATTTGTAATAGTAATAGTACTAGTAGTTAGTACTGGTAAGGAAATGGCCTTCCAATGGTTCCCGTTGTTGTTCCATATACCCTTATTGTCACTGTCTTTACTTCTGCCTGATTATTTGGCGAAGAAAAATAATCCAAATAATGTTGATGTCTTTATTAGCTAGAGCGACTTATTATATATATATATATATATATATATATATATATATATATATATATATATATATATATATATATATATATATATATATATATATATATATATATATATATATATATATATATATATATATATATATATATATATATATATATATATATATATATATATATATATATATATATATATATATATATGGTGTCCATAAAGTCATGGTATAATTTAAAATTCTTGTAGCTTCGTAATTATACATGATGAATAAGAAAGGATAAGATAGAAGAATAACCTTAATTTTTAATTCTTCTTGTTAATTTTCAGCATGTCCACCATCTTTACTAATATAAAGAGAAATACAGTTCTGTAGTTCTCAGAAAACATTTTCCAGTTGATTTTCAGTAATACCTGCAATCACATTAGTTCTCCTTGCTTTCAAGTCTTCTAAAGATCAAAGTTTAGTTAAATAAACAATACTGTTCACACGTTCCCATAAAGTGAAATCAAATGAGTCAAATCTGGTGAACTTGGAGGCCAAAATAATGGTCCACCTCTTCCGATCCATTTGTTAGTGAATTCCTCATTTAGAGACTGCCTAACTTGCAGTTCAAATTACAAGGTGCTCCGTCTTGCTGAAAAACTATATTCGCTATAAGTTCTAATTGTTCAAGCTTATGAATAACGTAATTTTGTAGCATTTCTAAATAGTTACCACCATTAACAGTACCTCCTTCAAAAAAGAACAGCCAAATGACGTTAATTATGAGATAATCTCTTTCATATTCAACGGATTCACGTGGCCTTTCAATCCCGAAAGTAGGGCAGTTATACCTGTTGATCTTTCCACTAATGTGGAGAACATTAAATTATTCAAAAATGCATAATCAGTATTAATCCCTTCAATGAACTGATGACAGAAAGTATGTCGTATGATAATTTCTTCTAACAACACTTGATGCATTTGGATTCTGCAAAATTTTAATTTTTTTCCGCAAGATCACATGCATAGTAGATTTTGAAACCTTATCTCCAAAGATGCTCGTCTTAGACTATTTCACGGAGTTCTTTCAAAGGATTGTTCTACAGATGCTAGGCTCCTTCATCAACACATGGTCTACCAGACCAGGGTATATCAATAACAGACCCTGTTTCCTTCAATTCCTTCATCCACCTGACTAAGCCATTCCTGTGTGTTGTTTCTTTATTATACTGGGTTGTAAACCTTCTTTGGACAGCAACAATACATCTTAGCTCCACCAACCAAAGAACAAAGTTTACTTTCTCTTCTAGTGAAGCCAATACTCAACAGCAGTTCTGAAATAGAAGTCATTTTTAAGTTTCATAAATTGTGAAAAATATTTGATAAAACAAATAGTAAATAAAAGTTCAGAAGAACAGAAGAACTAGATAAATCAAGCTTTCCTATCCTTTTTACAGGTTAATTGTATTACGTATAGTTACAAAGCAACAAGTATGTTAAATTGCACCATGACATTATGGACACACTGCATATATATATATATATATATATATATATATATATATATATATATATATATATATATATATATATATATATATATATATATAATATGTGTATGTTGGTGTCTTTGGAGGGTTTCTGGGTAATTACGGTAACACCAAAGGTCTTGTGGTCACGGTATCTACCCCATCAACAAAATTCACCGGAATGGCGATAAGATTTAGCCATTTTCCATTAGACAAGAAAATGTGTCAAGTTCTGATGATATCTAGAGTTAATCGTCCTCGAAATACAATATTCCCACGTGAAATTTTGTTGTTCTATGTTTTAGAATTAGTCCGACGACCGAAATAACCTCTTGACATATGGCAAAATGCGTTGGATTCCGAAAATATGTTGGGAAGTGTGTTTTTTTTAAACTATAAATGGTTTACGAGCCCTAAAACTGCACTTGTTTGCGGTATTGGTCAGATTAGAAGTGTATTTTTCAAGATGAACCAGAAGTCCATAAAGTTTGTATTTTTTTTAGCAATAAATATTTGCTATAACCTTTTAATTTAACTAGAGATTATTTTGTTTCCAGCACGTGGAAGGATTAGAGTTTTGTGAACTACCATATTGTGTATAAGATGGTAGATTTAAAAAAATCAGTATTAGCATGGTTCTTCAGTTTAAAGTTATGTAAGTAATACGATTAACTCCAGATATCATCAGAATTTACATTTTTTCTTTTTCAAGGTAACATGGCTAAATCTTATCGCCATTCCGGTGAATTTTGTTGATGGAGTAGATATCGTGACCACAAGACCTCTGGTGTTACCGTAATTACCCAGAAACCCTACAAAGACACCAACATTGTATTTTATATATATATATATCTTATTTATATATATATATATATTTATATATATATATATATATATATATATATATATATATATATATATATATATATATATATATACAGTGTGTCCATAATGTCATGGTGCAATTTAACATACTTGTTGCTTTGTAACTATACATAATACAATTAACCTGTAAAAAGGATAGGAAAGCTGGATTTATCTAGTTCTTCTGTTCTTCTGAACTTTTATTTACTATTTCTTTCATAAAATATTTTTCACAATTTATGAAACATATATATATATATATATATATATATATATATATATATATATATATATATATATATATATATATATATATATATATATATATGTATGTATGCATGTATATGTAATAAGCCGATTCTGAGGCTTATACTTTATTTTAGTCTTCGTTTCAAGAACAGAGGATGGTATCTCGCTTTTCCCGAGATATTGTATGATAGCATGAGCCGACATCATAAGTTATTCCTTTCCCTAACTAAATTCTAAGGACTACTGGAATGAGATACTAGGTACAAAACTAAACCTTTATTGACAGAAAAAATAATGAAAATAACTTCAAAAAAATTACGAAGAATGAAATCGAATGATTCAACATAACTATGAAAATCTTCTAGAGAAATAAGGTCCAAATCATAGTCACCCAATTATTTAAGGAAGTACAGAAATAATTCATCTGTCATTCAAATCATAAAAATGTCAATGAATACACTCAGGTCAATTCATCATTAAATGTCACACCACTGCCTTCCTTGAAGAGGAACGTGAAGGTGGGAGGAAGGAATGCCTGTAAAAGAACAAGCGTTATAATAAAAATCAGAAAATGTAAAAAGAATGCAGAAAACACAAGATTTCACTGCCACAAGGGTAATGTCTGTGCCTATAGTTCTGAAAGAAAAATTTAAAATGTTTATGAGCGGTACTCACTTCACCATTGTCCTCTGGAGACACAGTTTCAGTCTGGGTGTTTTTCTCTGTCACCCGAGCACACACTCAAAATACGGTTCTCATTGTCCCACTCATTCCATGAAGAACTCGTATTATATGGGTTTTGTCAACGCACATATGAACACACTCTCGTGACATCATTCGAGGTCAAGGTACGGTAAGACACGCCTCTTGCAATAAGGGCGTCACGAGGCACCTGGTCACACACGTACTCACGCACTCCATTTGAATGCTTTCTTCAAATCTGGTTTTATAACCGGATCACCTTCTAGAATGTTCTAAGCTGAAATCGCATTTCCCTTCCTCGTGTCTTGTCACCAAGGAGCTTCTGCGACTTCTTGTGGTATGCGAATGATTCAGCATTTTCTTACATGCTGTTTATAGTCAAATGGTCCCTAGAACAGCTCACCCATTTTTCAAAGGTCATCTTCGTGGGCAGTTGCATATATATACGCATACATAACAGATTATGTAACTGAAGCAAACGAGTCACTGTTAATAGAAAAAAAGAAATTTTCAAGGCATATTTCCATCAAATTTCTCCCGCGTAGGAGACATCAGTACCAAAACATTAATTTCGGGGCTTAAATCCCTATTAATAGAGAATTATGTGATGCCATCCTCAAATACAAAGCATACTATTGCTTTTAAAGCAGCAACGATTATTTTATGTTTCGAAAAGCATATAAGAGCCGAGTGACACTTGCGCTGCAACCAGCCGTATGAATGAAATTCAGCAGGTTTCCTCTCTTCAAAAACTGAAACAGAAATGGCGTTCCGTGCATTCAAGATAAACTTTGTTTCCAGATTTCATCCAAACGGTGACTTGTAATAATTCATTCAGTAAGAAAAATGTTTAATTTGAAATGCAACGATTAATCATCTAACTTATTTATATTTGCCTCCTGGGAATTTTTCAACTAAAAAAAAAAGTTTTTTTTCTCATTTTAATACAGGAAGGATTATGCTAAGGCAGTTTCTTCCCACAGCGATCTTCGTGGATGTCAAGGAGAGGGTGATGCAAATGTCGCTCTGATTAAACAAAGTAGATGATTTAATATATCTAATAGAATTGTCCTTTTCATTTTTTCTTTTGCCAGAAAACTCAAGTTTTGACTGTTGCTGCCTAAAATGTGAAACCCAAAAGATCATAATTACTTCGGAGAATTCTCGTCCTCGTCTAAACTATACGCAAGTTAAACAAAATATTTCATAATCTTTACTTTTTCTTCGCTCGATCTATTTGTGTGAATCATGAGCACCTAATCGTCCCTTCGTATCTAATACTTATCATTCCGGGAATATCTTCGTTATTAAACACCAATTCAGATGAAGGCATCTTTTGGCACATCGGAATGAGAGAGTCGTTTAAACCAGTTCATAATAATTTAGTTAAACGAATTATTTTTATGTCAAACGTCTTCCACGAAGTGGCCTGGCTTCGACAGAGAATTTCAGGTTCAGTGGCAATGTAACCTCCGTTGCTTTAAATCTTGGTGGCCGGGGATGCGGTCCCATATCGGACGGGGGACGGCCAAGGAGAAAGCACCAAAGTCAAGTCTCGCCATGTGGACTTACAGCCAGGCATGATGCGTCTTGAACCCTGATAGGTGGAAAATAGGATTGTCAACGGCTTCCTTTCTGTGCTTTTCCTTTGGCACCAAGAGGAGATTTATGCAGTGCTTTCTGGCCTTCTTATATGGACATTCGAGAGTTTTATTGTGTCGTCGCTTCTCTCATATAGGAAAATTTCAACCTAGAGCGAAGCCTAAATAAAACAAGTAAAAAATGCGCCGTAGTTTCTTCGGTGCAATCGAGTTTTCTGTACAACGTATAATGCAAAGGCCATGTGGTGGCCTGTTATATGGCGTTGTTAGACGCACGATCATGGGTAACTTTAACCTTAAATAAATTAAAAACTACTAAGGAGGCTAGAGGGCTGGAATTTGGTATGTTTGATGATTGGGGGTGGATGATCAACATATTACAGCCCTCTAGCCTCAGTAGTATCTAAGATCTGAGGGCGGGGAGAAAAAGTGCAGACGGACAGACAAAGCCATCTCAATAGTTGTCTTTTACGGTAAAATAAAAGGAAAGAAAATTTTTTCTGTAAAAACCTTTAATTACCAACAAACTGAAAAATGAATGAAATACTATGAAACGCTGTAACTAGCAACCTAATGTAGGTCCCATTCAGTGACTTATTCTTCATCTCGTCTTTAAACTAAGCATAACTCTTAATTGAGTACGAAACCAAAAATTGAAAATTTCTCTTGCAAAGGATTTGAATAGCTTAAGGAAACTCCCTGTGGATCCACTTCGGCAAAGAGGACTGGCGACACATTTCCATTTCTGGAAAGCAGAAATGTTCTTTCTTAGAGCAACGCAAAGTTATCAATAATGACTACGGTAAAGAATGGACGAAGACTAGAAAGTATTCGTGATAGCTTTCTCTGTATTTCTTGAAAAAGTTTTTATGAAAAAAACGAAGGAATATAAGACTGAAAATAGACTACAGTCTATGATTA
>NC_089793.1:56187485-56197485 GCF_040412425.1 Macrobrachium rosenbergii
ATTTATACTTTTTATATTTGGCTTTATATACATATATATACATATATATATATATATATATATATATATATATATATATATATATATATATATATATATATATATATATATATATATATATATATATATATATATATATATATATATATAAACTTTATCCCATACACAATTGTTCTGTGCATTAGTATAATTAAGTGACTAACAGGACCTCATTCAAACTGTACGGTTACTTGACAATGGGGACTGTCCAAAAAAGCTTGTAACTTTTTGGAAAAAATAACTCCAGTAGATACTATCCAGTTTGAATGAGGCCCTGTTAGTAATTATATATATATATATATATATATATATATATATATATATATATATATATATATATATATATATATATATATATATATATATATATATATGTGTGTGTGTGTGTGTGTGTGTGTGTGTGTGTGTGTGTGTGTAAAAGTAAAAGAAATACTGTTCTTTCCTTCCCATACTTGATCTGATAATATTCGAGACTAGTCAAGCATTTGTTATTGATGCCTTTTTGAAGCACGAAGGCCAATTAGGAACTTGATAACCAAACTTCGCCGAGAAATCAAACTGATATGTCGATGAGATTCCTTATAAAGAATTTAATAGAAATCACGTGGGACAAAGTAGGGAGTAATTGGCTGCTCGGCTAAAACGACATAAATACTGTAAGAACAAATAGCACGTCAAATGCATTATTTTTACACATTAATGGAGGTAATTGTGGTATGAATTAGAGAATGTACAGATCTGATGAAACGAAAATTAATAGATTTATCTCTTTTAGACAGAGTGGTTCGCGGTGGTAGGTTTCTGTTTCCTAATATTAGCAGTTATCAGCTGGACCATCGACGGGTGGTCTCTTGTTTGTCTCTTTTTCATGAATTGTGTCTCAACAGAGATCTTTCACATTCACAGTTGATCCCCGATCTCCTTTTCCTACCGTTAGCAACCAGGTTCGCTTAGCAGCGGTACCAATATGCAGTAAATGGGCCTCGCTGTCGAACTTCTAAGTTCCAAAGGTCCTTTATTCCTTACACCGTTGGACTGTGGAACAGTCTCCCAGAGGATGTCGTGCAATTGGAACTGCAGAAGAAGTGAAGATGCAATGCATTACTACTCTGGTACTATTCTCCTTGCATTTTAATACATTTTTATCTATTTATTAATTTATTAATATATTTTTTTTTTTTTAATAAGTTCGATCTCTTCTTTCTATATTTCCCTTTACCTCCTCTTATTTCTTCCTAATGTAAACCTTATTCTTTGGAAACTTAAATTGCAAACCCTGTGGGTTTGTTCCATATGAGTAAGATTCATCCTCTTAATAATAATAATAATAATAATAATAATAATAATAATAATAATAATAATAATAATAATAATAATAATAATAATAATAATAATAAAGGAACCAACCAGAAAAGACTATACAGCCAACTAAGCGGGAAAGACAACCACCAGGAAATTCCTGAAGCCGAACCAAGTAAGAGACTTGGAAACCTTTCGGAGCAATCCGGTATCACACAACAAACATGCAACATGGCTCCAGGAAATCAAGGCAGAAGAAATGGGGAGAATAAAAAAAATTATTCACCGAGATCGCGACAGACACAGTCAGACACCAACTAAAGAAAATGCCCAACTAGAAAGCCCCAGGTCCTGATGAAGTCCATGGATACTGGCTCAAAAACTTCAAGGTTCTACACCACAAATAGCAGAACAACTTCAACATTGTATCACAAACCACCATGGGCCCAAATGGAGGACCACAGGGAGAACATCCTTAGTATAGAAAGACAAGAACAAGGGATATATAGCAAGTAACTACAGGCCTATCACCTGCTTACCAATAATGTGGAAGTTACTAACAGATATCATTGGTGAAAGGCTATACAACTACCTAGAGGATACAAACACCAACCCCCACCAACAGAAAGGTTGCAGAAGGAAGTGTAGGGGCACAAAAGACCAGCTCCTAATAGACAAATTGGTAACGAAGAATAGTAAGAGAAGGAGAACCAACCTAAAAATGGCATGGATTGACTATAAGAGAGCCTTCTACATGATACCTCACATGTGGCTAATAGAATGCCTGAAAACATATGGGGCAGAGGAAAACACCATAAATTTCCTTAAAAAAACAATGTGCAACTGGAATACAGTACTTACAACCTCTGGGATAAGACTAGCAGAGGTTAGCATCAGGGGAGGGATCTTCGCAGTAGCCATGATTCTCTTGACAAAAGTACTGCATAAGATGGATGCTGGGTACCAATTCAAGAAAGGATGCAGCAGAATTAACCATCTGATGTTCATGGACGACATCAAGCTGTATGGTAAGAGCATCAAGGAAACAGATACCTTAATCAAGACTGTAAGGATTGTATCTGGGGACATCAGGATCGAGTCTGGAATAGAAAAATGCACCTTGGTCAACATACAAAAAGGCAAAGTAACAAGGACTGAAGGGATAAAGCTACCAGACGGGTGTAGCATCAAACACATAGATGAGACAGTATATAAATACCTGGGAATAATAGAAGGAGAGAATATAAAACACCAAGAGATGAAGGACATGATCAAGAAAGAATATATGCAGAGACTCAAGGTGATACTCAAGTCAAAACTCAACGCTGGAAGCATGATGAAAGCCATAAACACATAGGCAGCACCAGTAATCTGATACAGTGCAGGCGTAGTGGAGAGGACGAAGACTGAACTTCTTAGCATAGTCCAGAAAACTAGAAAACACATGGCAATAAATAAAGCACTACACCCAAGAGCAAATACAGATAGACAATACATAACACGAAAGGAAGGGGGGAGAGGGCTACTAAGCATAGAGGACTGCATCAGCATCGAGAGCAGAGCAATGGGGCAATATCTGAAAACAAGTGAAGACGAGCGGCTAAGGAGTGCATGGGAAGAAGGACTGATAAAAGTAGATGAAGACCCAGAAATATACAGAGACAGGAGAATGAAAAACAGAACAGAGGAATGGCACAACAAACCAATACACAGACAGTACATGAGTCAGACAAAAGAACTGGCCAGCGATGAAACATAACAATGCTCTAGTTTTTAGTTTCTGTAAAAGAAAACTATTGGGCCGGCTTTGTCTGTCCGTCTACACTTTTTCCTGTCCGCATTTTTCTGTCCTCTCTCAGATCTTAAAAACTACCGAAGTTAGAGGGCTGCAGATTGGTATGTTGATCATCCACACTCCAGCCATCAAATATACCGAATTACACCCCCCTAGCCTCAGTAGTTTTTATGTTATTTACGGTTAAAGTTAGCCATGATCGTGCTTTTGGGAACGATATAGAACATGCCACCACCGGGCCGTGGTTAAAATTTCGTGGGCCGTGGCTCACACAGCATTATACCGAGATCATTGAAAGCTAGATCTATTTTCGGTGGCCTTGATTTTGCGCTGTACAGAAAACTCGATTGCGCCGAAAAAACTTGGGCGCATTTTTTTACCTGTTTATCTGTTTACACGAAGTCATTTTTCAGCATCTCAGGTCAGTCATATTGAAGAGGTGTAACTTATCGCCTCTCAGACTTCAAAGCTTCTAACTTAGTAATGTGGAAAGTGAGTCTGAATGCTTATATGATCTTCATAAAACTGGAAATGATTGGTGTTGTCGGTTAATGCTAACAAATACAACTAGTGTCCTTCAGTTTGAATCACGTAACCCAAAAATGTTCGTGCGTGTGTGCGTCTGCTTATCCGTGTAAAAGAGGGAGAAAGGGGTATAATTATGATCACACACACACACACACACAAAGACGAATACAGGAATTTGGGCTTTTCAAAACGGTAGACAGCTTATCTCCTTGTAGCGTCATTAGCCTGTTCTTGTCACAGAGTTGCTAAACTTCTGTAATTCCTAAAGGAGTGAGGATCATTCAGTCTTGTCTTTTTCTTCTCTGTTACTCGTCTTCCTTCTCTCTCTCTCTCTCTCTCTCTCTCTCTCTCTCTCTCTCTCTCTCTCTCTCTCTTTACCTACCCGTAATCTTCCTCCTTCATTCACCTTCCAAGTTTTTCATCCTTCATAACCTCCATCTGTTAACTGCTATTCTTCTTCTCCTCTCCTCATTTGTCTCTCCTTATTCATGCCACTGTAATTCTTCCTTCTCCTACCCCTCCCTTCCACCTACGCTAACAATTTCTCCCTCTTTTTTCCTTCCTCCTCCTCCTCCTCTTCCATTCCTTAATCCATTCTTCCTTTCACAAAGGATGTAAGGTTTAACACTTTCATTCCTTTCCACCAATTCGATGAACTTTGATACCAAGGTGAAAAATTTTTCTTTTTCCTTTTCTTTTATTCGGTATCAATTGGACAGAATAATGGTCTAAATATGCATCTTGGAAAACGTGGCAACGATAACAGTTACCCGTAAAAGCTTACAGAACTTAGAATGCGTATTTTTCATTTAATGGAGACGAGAGAGAGAGAGAGAGAGAGAGAGAGAGAGAGAGAGAGAGAGAGAGAGAGAGGAGAGAGAGTTGAGGAGGAAATTATGAAAACGTAAATCTTTCCCAAAAGTATTCATCTACGCCAAAAACATATACGATTCAAAACAATTGCTAAATTCCATTGCAAATGCAGAAGTTATCAATTGATTCAAATTAAAATTAATTGGACGATTTGGCTCGGCAATTGTGGCATTGGTTTTGCTCATAAATAAATACCAGGACGGAGATATTATGTCACTCAGAGAAGATGGAATTGCTCTATTTGCTGATACATTATGACATTTATTTTTATATTAGCCTGATTCTTTTTTTTTTTATCATTTATTTTTATTATTTATCTTTGCCCCTTTAGGTTACATTTTGAGTGATACATCGATTGCAGTTAACTTAAACCAGTAGTGTTAAGCAGATCATGCAGAACTGGACAAGGTATGTTTTCACATTTTTTGAGTTTTAATGCATGTCACACTAGCACTATGTTATAATGACAGATTTAGAAATTCACACTCTAAATATGACAGATATGAGATACTGAATTTATCTCACTGAGAAAGATAAAATGGAACTGAACCCCACAGAAGGAAATTGCTAGAAAGATGCAAAGTCCATTTTCCCATAACAAATTATAAGAAAACAAGATTAATATATAATTGGCACTTCCCCTTAAAACGTAGCTGCATACACTGAAAAGGATTAGTCTGTCGGTGAATCTAGAGGAAACTGTATTTTAAATCCTCTTATCTAGCAGGGTCTTAATAGCATAATCAAGATTGATATTAGGAGTGACCTGAAATACCTTCTTAGATTCTCAACTACAAGTAAATTTCAAGAAACTAGATAACAAGATAACATCAACATCAACTAGTAAATGCCATCAAGACTATTTACATTACACTGTACGCACGTAAATGATACATCTCTTATGTTCAAGCATAGCAGCAGCAGTAAGTAGCAGACATATAAAAGCCATTTAAAAAGAATTCCCACTAGAGAAATGGACCGGCGTGAATGAGTCTGGAATATCTTGTCATAAACAAAAGTAAAAAACAAATTGTAGCGTCTCTGCCGGGGTGGAAGAGTCTAACGATCCATATCAGGCCTCATCATTTGTGCGACGCCGTACCACCCTTGGGGCAAGGGCATGTGCGGGCAAAAAAGCCTTCTTAATCAAAACAAGCATCAATCTCAAAATATGATTCATACTGCTGTACAACACATCCTTGTCTATATCCTTAGAGCTCCCTTACCCTAAATGAACTCCAGGAGCAATTATTTCTTTATTTTGTTATTTCTTTGCCAGAAAAACATATAAAAGATTGATAAAACCTACTGATAAAATTTTGAAAATCCCTGGACGTTCTGCATGTCTGATTGGTTATCATGTTTTCCAGTTCTTTTAATTCATATCACTATTGTAATTGAAAACTATGGGTTCACCCTTGGACTAGTCACAGGTCACATCGATTTAAGAGTGGTTCCACCGGTAATACATCAGAAGTGCACTGTTAAGGAAAATGTTTGTTTAGGAGAGAGAGAGAGAGAGAGAGAGAGAGAGAGAGAGAGAGAGAGAGAGAGAGAGAGCAGAGCAGAGAGAAGTAGTTTTGAAAGTTTTTTCGACCTACAGTAAAAAAAAACAGACCAAACTTTTTAATCTCTAATTCAGAAATTATATGGATTTTAGTTAAAGATGTAGGCAACATATCAATCGCGCTGAGGTAAACCAAAATAATAATAAAAAAAAAACACATTTATATTTGCTGCCATAATAAAGGCCAAGAAAGAAGTAAAAAAATCAGAAATATTTTGAAATTTAGTTCGAATTGTGCAACTGGCTGTGGTTGCTTTCTTTTCACTTGCATCTGAAGAAATCAAGGAAGACAAGAAGCACATGACAGCCTATGAAAGCCTAGTAACTGAAAGTACAATTACAGAGAACACTAGGCCTACTCTAAATCCCGTGCCTAATTTAGGCTGATGATATGGGACAAGATACTATCTTCATATATTCCACACAAAGCATTGAAATAACGATCAAAATACTTTACCAATGCAACGCGTAAGTGCTACTTATGAAACTGTGAAACGTTAAGGTTTATAATTATAAAGGTTTCTAATAAATGTTACTTGGTAAACACTGGTGTCAGACATTGCACCAATTTCTAACGATTCTAAGTTTTCTGTAAGTTTCTCCAAGTTCATCTGAGTAATAGGAACCTAGTTGTGACATCAGTGTATATGGATCTGATAAGTATGTATAATATATGAAAAAGCATCTACAGCATTTGGAAATATAACTATATTTACATCTTGAATTATGCCAAAGATTTTACGTGTTTTGTTATTTGAAGAAGATGACGAAATAAATGGCTTCTCTTTACAAAAGGAATTATCCTTTTTTTTTTATAAATAACCAATCCCATTTGCTATTATGACTGCTGAACAACCAACAAATAATAACAGCCTTAGAATTTAGTTTTAAATTAGTCCCATCTTCAAAGAATCGGACAAAATGTGTTCTGGAGATCTCAGCTTGCCATTGTGTACATACCAATCATCTCCTTCTCTCTAGAACCCGGGGTCGAATGAGTAACACTGTTTGGGTAAACCCCTGGCAACCGATCCATTATAGGGTTTATTCAATTTTGAATAGGAAATAAAGAAGGTCTCTTAGATTGGCTAATTATGTCGGGCAAACTGTATAGTATTTAAGTTATGACATAGCAATGGAGTCCTGACTTTCACCAAATTTGACCAATCCGTTTATGGAACTTATTTTAAACCTCCCGCACCTAAAGTTCCTGTTCCATACCTGGTCTTTTAAAGTGGAAAATGTGTTTAGATAACATCTTTGAGTTGATCAGTGTGAACATCCAACCTGGTATTTAGCGATGAACATTTTTTTTTTTTTAGGTGTGAATCAATAAGAGACTTCGTCAGTTTCACTTTGGAGAACGCAAAAGTTTAGAAATTCCTTCTTTGGAAATGATGCTGCGTTTAGAGTAAGTGTTTATGGAAAGAGCAACATAAATAATTGGATAAAAAAAAGCTTGGAACAAACAAAATAATGAGGTCGTTCAGTTTTTCTGTCCGCGATTTGGAAATACTTTGCGAAAGTTTAATTAATATCAGCTATACGTATGCTCTCGGACATGGCGATACCTTCAGAGAAGGCATCCAGTAATCAAAATGAAAGACTTGTTCCCGAAGTATAAATTATGTCTTATAAATATTGCAATAAATCTAATTTTGGTGGTATAGCAAAGGAGTTGAATATTAGGAACAGGGGAACACAGAAGGGACAAATGAAGAAAGCAGTGTGCCTGTCATGCTCAGTTGGCATGAAGATTAGCGAATGGAATTCCCCCTCTGCAATTTCAATGTTGTAAAAGAAAATGGTGTCATTAAAGAAGCAGTGCCGAGCAGCATTGCCTAGAAGGAAAAATAATTCTTTAAAGAACCGACTCCCTACAAAGGGCCAAGAAGGAGACGTTGACAAAGACAAAGCGCAGTTCATCCTGCCTTCAAGAGTAGGATTGTTGTTGTTTCCAGAAGTCTGAGGATATGCGAAGTGACAATTACAGAAGAATCATTAAAATAGAGGTTGTCGTTTGTTCATTAAGGAGAGGATATAAAATCAATTGCATGTCATTATAATTATTATTACTATATTGATATTAATATGGTCAATGTGTGCTTTCCGATAACGTTTAGGGAAAGTATCATAAAACTATGATTGATTATTATGTGTCAACTTGACAGCTAAAAATATCTATCAGCACATGATTACACTATGCAAATAAAATTAAGTCGGTATATCCTCTCCGCATGTGTCTGTGAGGGTATATACTGTATGTGTGTTTGTTCATCAAAAAAGACTTTGAGTTATTCAGCTAAGAAAAAGCAAGTGTCAGAATCTTAAGAATATAAGGTAGAGAGAGTAGAGAGAGAGAGAGAGAGAGAGAGAGAGAGAGAGAGAGATAGCAACGTAAAACCCATCAGTTATCGTTGGAGAAGAGTGATGAAGGAGTTGCCGTTCAAAGCCCATAGAAAGAAACTTCCAACAAGGCCCCACATCATTCTCTGCACGGAGTTCCCAAACTTTATTAGGTATACCATAAAAGGAATTGGGTTAATTCAGCCAAGTCAGTCTCCGCTGTCACATGACTTCCACAGCCTCCTCACCTACTGTCCCTCCTATCCATTGCCATCTTCAGTCTATACATACATACATACATATATATATATATATATATATATATATATATATATATATATATATATATATATATATATATATATATATATATATATATATAAAATATATATATATATATATATATATATATGTATATATATATATATAGTATATATATATATATATATATATATATATATATATATATATATATATATATATATATATATATATATATATATATATATATATATATATATATATATATACATATGTGTGTGTGTGTGATAGTAGCCACAGCGCCTTCTTAACTTCTCAAATTCTTCGCGCTTTTTGGATACGTTTTTCACTACAAAGTCTTAAGATCCAGTTGTAAGAAATATGAAGAAGTATTGGTGTCTGGTCCCGGGAAACGAACCCGGGACCCAGGATCATATGTATCTGGTAAAAAGTGACCAGTAGATTTTCTACATATATATTTCAGCCTAAAAAGCAATAAAAACGATTGTCCACTTACGAAGACGATGGTGAGGAAGGGTCTATTCTAGCTCTATATATATATATATATATATATATATATATATATATATATATATATATATATATATATATATATATATATATATATATATATATAATATATATATATATTATCATATAAATAAAGACAGGTATATATAAATAAGAGAGAAATAGGCATTTATTCTTCTCGTGGTCAGGTCGGTAACGTGACCTAGTTGTGATTATGGAAAGGTTCTTTTCCCGCGACAGGACATCATAACTTCTACATTTCTTGCACTTGGATCTTAAGAGGGCATTGTACACACACACACACACACACACACACACACACACACACATATATATATATATATATATATATATATATATATATATATATATATATATATATATATATATATATATGAGATATGAGAGAGAGAGAGAGAGAGGGAAGAAATAAGAGCTCCGGGTTATTCCCTTTGAAACAAAGGAATGTTGCAATTTACGACGATATATTCAAAAGGAAAAACAAGAACAATGAAAAAAATCAATCCCTGTTTGCATCGGTCTCTAAATTGAGAGGCCAAAATTTATATACCTAATAATTCTGTATGGAACGAAATAAATGAATGATGTAACTCTGATATTATGGCTCTGTAATTTGTCAGAGAATAAAAACGAGATCAGGTGTATGATTGGCCTTGGCAGCCTTTGCAGCAGGCTCCATAAAATACCTTCTTAATTTCTTATAATTATACAACAGTTTGTTTTCGTTATAAATATTAGTC
>NC_089793.1:56204985-56232485 GCF_040412425.1 Macrobrachium rosenbergii
CATGTGAAGATGAGGAATCAAAGTGTATCGGAAACTGAAACGGAAACACGATAATAAAAATGAAACTGTTGATTGAAAGAAGCCCTTGGACCAACAACGCCAATCATGAATGTGTCGTCAACTTATCAAACAAACAGCTGGATAGAAATTTAACTGGTGCCTTAGGCTACGGTTTAAAACTTTGCTTTATCTCCTGGCGGAAGGAACAGTGTCGAAATAACTAAAGGACTGTGTAATTTGGAAATATATAGTGATTTAACGAATGAAGAAGTGAACATAATTAAGGAGTGATCTATGGAAGTATGAAAAAAATCAGACACCTAAACGTCCCCAAAAGATTTATGGTTGCTATCAATGAACTGAAAAAAGATAAAAATATACACATGACAAAAGCAGATAAATCAGACAATCTTGTAATTTTAAATAAAAGTGAATATATAAAAAAATGCAAAATCTTTTGAGTGATGATAACACATATAAAGAATTAAATAAGAACCCGATAGACAATGTGAATAGTGGTTTCAATAAGAAAGTGAAAAACCTGTTAAAAGGTAACGAAAGCCTTATAAAGAAGTTGTGTGTGACCTCCCCATCGCTACCATACATGTATGGTACAATAAAAAACTCACAAAGCAAACTTTCCTGCCAGGCCAATTATCAGTTCAGTTGGTTCCGCATCATACAAGCTAGCAGAAGTACTTAGAAGATATTCTCAACCCATTAGTAGGTACCATCTCAAATGCAAATATCAAGAATAATGTGGACCTGATAAATAAACTAAATAGTGTAAGATTAATAGTGAATCCAGGCTTGTAAGTTTTGATGTTGTATCACTATTCACAAAAGCCAATAGATGATCTGATGGCGTTTTTATCTGAATTGTTAAAACACACAACTGGATATCCCCATTTTCTAAAAGTACTTTAATTGAACTGATTAAATTATGTGTAAAGATTGTAAATTTTAATTTAATGGTAAATTTTACTCACAAAATTTTGGTATGGCAATGGGAAACCCTCTATCCCTAGTGTTAAGTAACTTATATATGGAATTCTTTGAAAAGAAGATATTAAACAACATAATCCCACGTAATGTAACATGGTTTAGGTATGTTGACGACATAATTTGTGTATGGCCAGGGAACAAGATGTAAAAAACTTTTTGCCAAGTTAAATCAATTAGTACCATCAATTAAATTCACGATGGAAATGGAAAATGATGGGTACTTACCGTTTTGGATGTCCTCATACGAAGAAATAGTAGTGGGTTTAAATATAATGTGTATAGAAAACCCACTAATATTTCTTCCTATATGCATTTCTATTCTGGACAAAGCAATAAGGTTAAAAGTCAGTGTTTTCATCTATGTTTTTAAGAGCATTACAGGTATGTAGCCCTGAATATATTGAAGATGAAATAGATAAGATTAGGAATGCAGGCAAGAAATTGAAATATCCTGATAGTGTATAAACAGTGCATTTGAAGCGGCAAAAAGACTGTATCAAAACCAGAAAAAAGAACCTTACAACACAAAACATTTGCTTGTTTTACCTTATAATAATAATATGAAAGATATCCCTCATCTTCTTAAGAATTTTGGTGTTAATGTCGCATTTAAAGAACAATACAACAATGAAAAATGTACAAAAAAATCCCCAGACAATACTAAAGGGTGTGTATATAAAATTCCGTGTAAGTCTTGTGACAACTTTATATTGGCCAAACCATATATTACTGGAAAAAGAATTGAACAGCATAAAGAAATGTGAGATATATATATAACAGTGGTATATTTGTACATATTAGTGAGAACAATCATGCTATCAACTGGGAAGGGGCAAAAAGGATTGCATATTCTAATAATGCACTCATAAGGAACATCATTGAATCTAGCTTTATAAAGAAATTACAACCATAATATGAATATCAGTCAAAGGATGTATAAACTTGATCCTTTAATATCAAAAATAAATTTGTAAATTGTTTAAACTTTAATGTATTTTTTTTTTTGTATGAAAATAGGATTATCATATTTGTAAACACAGTACGAGGTAGTAATGTTAATGAGTTTCTAAACTCCGCCTCCATGACACCTGCCAGGTGTGGATCTGAGGTGGGGTATGGTCTGTTTATCAGCAATGTCCCCTGAGAGTCTATTGTGATTTTTAGCCAAATGAGTTTTAAAGCCACTCCTACCTCGACACCGACCTGAGTGGGGATATGGCAGAGCTCTAAATTAGCCGTGTATGTTCGTCAGTACTGTTCTTGTAGTATATATTTGTGACTTCTCACACTCTGTATCAGTCCTTCGTCAATGGTTGGAAATAAAGTCAAAACCTACCAGGAACTTCACCCCGTTTCTTATTTTTCACCTGTGACAATGCTTCGTCCTATATATATATATATATATATATATATACTATATATATATATATTTATATATATATATATATATATATATATATTTCTATACTATTATATATTTAGGTAATATATGAATCTATATTAATGTGTGTATGTGCCACAATTATTTTAAAATTCATTAGCAATTTCTACCAAACTTAGTATACATGTGACTTACTGTCTAGAAATCATCACTGTAAGGGTAAGACATCACTAGTGCACCAAAGGGCACCAAAGGATGGGGAACTGGGTTTTTTGAAACGTCTGGTCATGCCCATAGACTTAGTAACTTTACGAATTTATCATACCTAATTTCGGTATGCATATGATTTACTATCTGGAAAAGAATATTGTGGGGGTAAGACAGCAATGGCACCAAAGTGGGTGGGGGTTGGGAACAGGGTGACAGAGAGAGAGTGAGAGGGAGAGGAAATGAAAGTGAGAGAGACAGTGAGAGTAGAGTAGGGTGTTTGTGAGAATTTACAAGAAAATTAACAAGGGTTGGAGAGAGAGAGAGAGAGAGAGAGAGAGAGAGAGAGATGAAACGATATTTATGCTGTATGATCGTAACACCAATTCTGATAAAAACAACAAAGTGTAAAGAAAAAAAAACTCTTCCTCAAGTTTGGGGAAAGGCTCTGGGTGACTCCTTCAGGTAAAACTGGAAGGTTTTCGACAGTTGCAGTGCTTTCTCATGATGATTGAAAGATAATGTTTTACCTTTTATTGCTGGAATGTCACTACTGGAAAGGAGGGAGAGCCAAGATATAAGGAGAATATGTGGTATATTTAATGTAAAGGAGAAGGCTAGGGTAGCTTGTCTGAGACACTATAGCCATGTAATAAGAAGAGAGGAGGTGGAACCTAACAAGAGAGCTAAGAACATGCCAGTGATGGGGAGGAGGAGTGCGGGGGGTCAGCGGATCAGATGGATGGATGTGGTGAGGAGGGATATGGGTGAGGTGTGACTGGGGAAAAAGTTGCAAGGAATAGACATGGATGGAGAAAACAGACTCAAGTGGCCAACCCTGCTGTACAGTGGGACTAATGAGGTCAAAAGAAGAAGAAGTTTTACCTTTTGTTTTAGTTTTCCTACTAAAATCTGTGTTTTAGAATTTCTTTTAAGTTCTACAACCTATAGGTATTCTTGACTTCATCTAATATTGAAACAAGAATTAGTGTAGAGTTAAGTTCATTTCTCCAATGATATTTTAGTTTGCAGGACATACTAATTTATGTAATGATTTGTTAGTCTCAGTCCACTTGCTATTTTTATCATTATTCTACTATTATTAAGTTTTTATGAATTATTTTCATTTTGAGATTCCGTTTTTAGGAACCTTGCATAGCAAGGTAATTACAGTCATCAGTTCGTGCATTTTGAATGTCATTAGTAATGGACCTCAGTTCACAACATATTTCCGCCTTTTTGCCAATTAACAAGTAATGAATATAAATCTGAACTTGCCCATTGAGTGTTCTGCTAGTTTAAAGGTTGCTGATGTAAACATTGTTTGTAAACCAGACCTTATAACTTTAAATGTTAATCGTTAGTTCAAGGTCATCAATAAGGATCGATATGATTAATCAATGCTAAAATTATATATATCTGTATCTAGCTATGAAGCATTTGAAACTTCTAAAAACTTTATTTTTGTTTATGTGTGAGGTTTCTTTAGCAATAAATCATATAATCTAAAACTGATTATGCTCAAAAGCTTGCAAATGAACAGATCTGTCAAGTTTTCCTGACTCGAAAATGTATATCCTCCTTCAAATAATAAAGATAACAGACTTATTTGCACTTCTGTTTTCTGATTTATTTTTGGTCGTTCATGCAGTACGTCACTTCAGGCCTCTATTCTGGGAACACAAACACACGTATACACAAACAAAGTCCTGTCTTGCAAATCTGAGGAAGAAAGGCATCGAGAAAAATAGTTTATGTGGTGAAAAAAGGTGACGGGGAACACATCGTGCTTATTTTGTTTATAGACGAAATCTGGATCTACTCAGTGACACAGAATATTCTGGAATCGTATTTGGGGACATTTCTGTCGTGTGTTTAAAATACAAAAGATATGCAATTAACATTTAAATCAAAATCTGTCTTTTTATTATTTTCTGCCTCAGAGCCACTAAGCTTTCATGCGTGTTCATTTTTTTTTTTTTTTTTAAACGAACGCTGCATTTTCATTCAGAGAGCCGTTATGTTTCGGTTTGCGTATTTCACATTAGTGATTCTTTTAATAATATTCCATTTACAGGAGTTTTATCCATTTCCTTTTCGAAATGAACTTTTTACAATTACCCTCAGAAAAAACTTATTTCATTCACATAGCAATTTAGATACAATATTTTCATTTCACAAAAATTATCATGCGCAAATGCATGCAAGTTATTATTACTTTTGTGACTGATCTATAACACATTAATCTTAATGTTTTTATATTATAATATATTTTTGTAGTAGAAATGTTTAAGTTGTACAAAACTTTCCAAATCTTTCCAAAATAAGATTTTCATACCTATGTCTGTGGTAATATTTACTTATTTTTAAACTAGGCTTCATTTTCACAATACATTTTTCAGCCATTCGGTCAAGCGTGCAGTTACATTCCATTACTAGCCTTTCCTTCTGTGTCTGTAGCCACTCATTTCTCTTTCATTCTCTTCTCATAAGGTCCGTGAGGTTCTCATGTTGAAAATTGGCAAACTATCTGCTCTCTTTGAAACATGATCTAGTGCAGCTAATCCTCAGGAAGAATGGCTAATCACATCCTCCCAAATATGGCCCTATTTCCCTGACTTCTATTATAGCTATAGTTTTGAAGCTTTTATTAAATATCATATCAAATTCAAATACTTTCTGTTGGATCCGCAGCCCGGATATTGTGAGGTCAATCTGTTACTGATATCTTTTTACACTCATACAATAGATGTTTGGTCAATTTTCAGGTAAACTTGGCCCCAGCCATCACAACTCTGAGCCATTTGAAAAAGTCTAACATTTCTCTTCCCTTTGTACAGATACAACATTTGTATTGTTGACAACTCAACATCTATTTCCTTCTCTATCCCCACTGACATTCATGAGTGTTCTGTTCTTGTATTTATGCTTTCCACCATCTTTACCTATGACCTTTTCCAGTTTTCCTCTTCTTGCATCCTTTCTTGCTGATGGTTCAAAGCTATGAAATTCTTTCGATTCACCTCTCAGCTCTCTGCTGGTGGTTTCATCCTGTCCCAAATTTTTCTTTTATTTATTATCTCTCATCTAGTGAGTTTCCTTATGTGGAAAAGAAGTACCTAAATCAAATACAGAACCTCCAAGAAGGAATTTTTGCTCATGTTGTTTCTAACTTTCTAAGAGAGATAACTTTTTCAAAGTGCTAAATCTGCCAACTAAGATTTTTTTTTTAGATAGTCTACGTTCTTTTCTCCTTTCCTCTCGTGGTGCTCTTTGGGCATTACTTAAGGGTCTTTGTAGCAAGCCTTTGACCCCTAGCTGTAACTTCTTTTATTCCTTTTGCTGTCTCTCCATTCTTATTCTCTTTCTTCGATCTGACTTTCCATCCTCTTTAGCAATTGTTTCATAGTGAAACTGTGAGGTTTTCCTTCTGTTACACCTTTCAGAAGTTCTTACTGTCAATTTCCCTTTCAGTGCTGAATGACCTCTTAGGTCCCAACACTTGGACTTTGGCCTAAATTCTGTATTATATTCTCTTCTATTCTTTTCTCATTTCAGTTATTAGGTTTAGTTGAACGTATACATCCATGTTTTGAGAATTACTCTCATATTTGGGATATGCCATCTTCCATTTCCTTCCTCGAAAAGATTGAGTTTGAGGCAACTTGTTCGGTGATCCTTCTCTCACCTCTTCCTTCAATCTCCCTCCTCCCTCACGCAAGGTGACCTCCTTCTCCCTCCTTCAGGCACTGTTCTGTTAAGCTTAAGGTCAGAATTCCTCCTCCTCCTCCTCTTCCCCCTCCTCTTAGGCAGTCTCGTAATCCCTTTCAGGCCACAAATTCCCATATTTAGTCTCTGGAAAATAAAAACTCTGTATTAGACTGATCATTCATTCTTTCTAATACCAACTTTAGACCAACTTTTTTTAACATTTCATCTTTTGAGATGCAGATCTATTACTTCTTCTGTAGCAGAGACTCAACTTTCATCCCCATCTTCTCTTTTGCCTCTAGTGAGCTACAAAAAGGGCATTGGTTTGCCAGTCCCAGTGATATTTGCTCTTGCGATTTCTTATATTCAATTTTCTACATGTTTGTAACAATTCATTCTTATTGCAATTAAGTAATTCCTTGGTGTTTTGCGGCAGCGGCGTGATGGGTTTGTGTTCCACTTACAATCCTAACATATTGTGAAAGGATTTATCCCGCTATTACTATTTCTTGTATTAATATCACTGATATTTATATCATAACTACACTGCTTGCGAATTGTCTAAATACCGAAGTAATACCTTTACTTTTATGGACTTTATTTAAACTAGTTATCTTTTACGTGATTTATGAAATGGTTTTCATTTTGTTGTCACAGTATCTGTACTATCGCGATTTCTTCTCTTGTATTTGGTCGGAGTGTTTCTAGTTTTTTCCTTATTCGGTTGTAATGCGTTTTAAGAGTGTGGGTGTTTGTGACCTCATTTTTCGAAAATACTTTCGATAAATGCTGTGTTATATTTATCAATCTCTCTCTCTCTCTCTCTCTCTCTCTCTCTCTCTCTCTCTCTCTCTCTCTCTTCATTGATACTGTTTTACATTAATTTTTTTTTCTTTATGAATATAGTAATTTCCCTTTAATATTTGTATTTGATATAGTTACTTGTTTTCCACATAGGTAAATTCACAGATGAGAGTCAATAAATGAGAGCTGAGAGGTGAAACGAAAGAATTCTTTAGCGTTGAATCATCAGCAAAAGCAAGGAAAAGTAAGAAGATGAGGACAGGAATTAGGTTTCAGTCAGTTTTTTATTATAAAAATATTGATCGTTTTTAATATTTCTGTAGAAGAAAACTATTGTGCCGGCTTTGTCTGTCCGTCCGCACTTTATTATTCTGCCCGAACTTTTCTGTCAGCAATTTTTCTGTCCGCGCTCAGTTCTTAAAAACTACTGAGGCTAGAAGACAAATTGCTATGTTGATCAACATACACCTTCCAGTCATCAAACACAACAAATTGCAACCCTCTAGCCTCAGTAGTTGTTATTTTATTTAAGTTTAAAGTTAGCCATAATCGTGCGTCTGGCAACGATAGACGACGGGCTAACACTGGGCGGTGGTTAAAGTTTCATGGGCCGCAGCTCATACAGCATTATACCGAGACCACCGAAAGATAAATCTATTTTCCGTGTCCTTGATTATACGATGTACAGAAAACTTGATTGTGCCGAAGAAATTCCGGCGCATTTTTGCTGTATTTTCTTAACTCCTGTGAAGCAGTTTTAGAAAACTCTGACCTGCTTCTGTCCATAACTGCCTAAAATTCGTAATTACCCAAACATGGAGAAGGAGAATAAACAAGTAAGCAAGTAAAAAATGCGCCGAAGAAACTTCGGAGCAATCGAGTTTTCTGTACAGCCACTACAGTATATAATCAAGGCCACCGAAAATTAATCTATCTTTCGGTGGTCTCGGCATAATGCTGTGTGAGCCGCGGCCCATGAAACTTTAGCCATGGCCTGTGGTGGCCTATCCTATATCGTTGCCAGAAGCACTATTATGTCTAACTTTAACCTTAAATAAAATAAAACTACCGAGGCTAGAGGGCTGCACTTCGGTATGTTTGATGACTGGAGGGTGGTTGATCAACATACCAATTTGCAGCCCTCTAGCCTAAGTAGTTTTTAAGATCTGAGGGCGGACTGGAAAGGGCGGATAGAATAAAATGCGGACGGACAATATTTTTCTTTTACAGAAAACTAAAAATGCGTCGAAGTTTCTTCAGCGCAATCGAGTTTTTGTACTGAGTGTATAATTCTGTATGAAACTTTCATAATGAAACTCTTAGTGCATCAAACCAACAAATTTTCAGCCACGGCCCTGTGGTGGCCTGTATTGTTAGTACCTATAGCGTTACTAGACGAACGATTATGGCTAACTTTAATCTTAAATAAATTAATACTACTGAGGCTAGAGGGCTGAAATTTGTTATGTTTGATGATTGGAGGTGGATGATCAACATACCAACTTGCAGCCCTCTAGCATTGGTGGTTTTTAAGATCTGAGGGCGGACAGAAAAGTGTGGACGGACAGACAAAGCCGGCACAGTTTTCTTGTATAGAAGACTAAGTTAAGTATACCTTAGTTTTACCAGACCACTAAAAACAATCTATACTTCACCGCATGTCTTTTGCATTCCAGTATTCGATCTTCCCAAGAACCCCAGATGTTCCGCAAGAAATTCATGAGCTAAGGTAAGCGTCAAATGTTGTTAAGAAAATTATCTTCTGTCATATGTCTCTGATTCACTGGGGAAAGAATTCAACTGAAAAAAAGAAAATCTTGTTTTGAATTAACCTTTAGTAACAACTTTCTAAGATAGACACTTAGTTCTTCATAACCCTTTCCTTCTACCATACAAAAATGACAGATTCATCAATATTATCACCTGGCCGTATTTATGTGATGCGCCTTTTTATAACTCCCTGACACTCGCCTCCCCCTCCCCCCTACAAACACACACCTACACCATAAACAAGTGTCTTTAAATAAGAAATGTTTGATTTAGTCGAAAAGCCTGTTGTCTAAAACATAAATAAATAGTCAGGTAATATGAGCCACAAACCCTCGTTCCCTGAACTGTTCTTCTTCTTCTTCTGAAGAAGAAGAAGAAGAAGAAGAAGAAGATGAAGAGAAAGCATCTCAGAGCCATTGTCGTCTTATTAAGAATATTGCTAACCTGGAAAGCGCTGGACGTCAAAGCTAATGGCATGGCTCTGCCTCAGTGAAAAAAAAAAAAAAGAAAGGGGAGGGTTGCAAGTAGAGCGGAAATTCACCGACAATATTTTGTGATATCTAGTTGGGATACATCTGTAATTTTTCTGGGTTATTGTTGCAAATAAGGGCGAGGGACGAGAATTAAAATAAACATTTTGAAGTACTATAAAATAAAATAAAGTAAAGCTAAAGGCGATGAAAAGTGTAAGAAAAAAAAGGGGAGTGAGTGGAGGGAATTAAAGCTCTGCACCCTACCGTTCTCGCGCGAATAGTGGTGTTCTGTGTTTGTGGAAAGCTAAAAAGTAACTGTGTTTGTGGACCACTCTCTTAAACCAGGAACCAGGAACCTGATGTTCCGCAGAAATTCAGGCGATTCAGGGACCTAAAGGCAGGCGAACAGGGGTCAACAAGAAAGGGTTCTTCTGTTTATCTGGATCATTCAAAATATTCCTTCCGGAAGTATTGTGTCTGTGTAACATTTTCGCAGATCTATTTATCTAGCTGTAACAGACAATCAAACCACATTATCTTTTGTCTAGGCTTTTAATTATATGTTGTTTATCACGGATAGATTTTAGGCGCCTATTTTTATTAGTGTGATGCCATTTTAGTTTAGTTGTCTGGATTTTTGGGACCATGTTAACATTTTATTAATCTCTCTAAGACTGAATTTGTGAAATGTAAATCTCAGCTCTGTGAATTCTATTTGGGTACTTTATTTACTAAATAAATTCTAAAATTGTAGGTCACAATATCGGCCTCGATAATTATACTGAATCTCATTGCCCGATATCGGTTCCACTGACAATTAAGTATCGGATAAGACAGCATTTTTTTTTTTATTTTAGACAAACGACCTCTCTGGAAGCCACTTAATACTACCAGCGGCAGGAGCAGCTGCATCTGCTCAGACGTTTTTCATCTTTGCGAAAGGCTGAAGTTGCTGAAGAGTTCAATGTCAGTTGTATATTGCTTCTGTTTCCTACTGTTGGGTTGTTCAGCGGAGAGGCTACGGGAGTTTCCACTAACTCAGGTAACAAGAGAGAAGTTCAAAATAAACTTTTGCGAATAGAATGAACAATTAAGATGAATTTTGGTGACGATAAAAATTATATAGATTAATTTTACTGGTAGATAGTGAAGAAGACTGGTCGCCATGGATACCACTTCAAGTATTATTAGAAATTGTGATTTTGGAATAAAATAGTGATATATGAAATTTGACAAAAAATATTATTTTTGGTTTTCTATCACCATCACATATTGGTGCAATAATTAAGTTCCTTCCTGAGTTTAACCACGAAGGATTAAAAGGTAAGACAAACCTGTACTTATCACCTACCCGTGGGAATTGGTGGCCACACGTCCAATTACAGGCATTTCAGAGCAAAGACGGCTGTGTGAGGAAGCCGGACTCTCAAATTCTGGCGAGTCCTCTGGCTCAGGTCCCTGGTGTCATTCTGAGCTCTGGACCACTTCCCAGGCTTCGAGCAATGAGAATTTTAGACACACGAAAATATTGTAAAGTACTGGGAATTACTCTTAGAGCAATCGATATAAAAGATATCAGGCAAACACTGAAAATCGGTTTTATCATATATGTGAAAAAAAAAGATTTCCGATAAAACTCAGTGTCATTTCAAGCGAGTAAGTTGTCATTTCTTTTTTTGTTATTTGGAATAAAAAAAAAACTAAAATAAACTAAATAAACGTATTGGCTTATGCATGGCTCGGAATATAAATTTTCAATGAAAAAACCTGTACATAAAGCAATTTGTAAGAATAATGCGTGCTTGAATTTCGGTAGTTTTTGGTAGTTTTTACCTCATGCCTTGGAAGATTATTTACTCTTTACTGTCACATCATTATTTATAAATTACAAATAACAAGGTTATAAATTTTTTTTGCTAGGAATACTTATAGCAATTTTTGTAAATAAATTTTCACATCTCTAGATTTGTTAAGGCAGATAAATTTTATTTTGACAGTTAACAAGGTTATAAGATATCTGAAAATATAAATTTTGAACATCTTTCTCAGAATTGAAAACTCATAAACTTATTTAGATTTGTGACATTTATCAAAAACTTTTGTCAATTTTCAAAAAGGCAACATTTTTTTTTCAAGAAGAAAAGCCTTCTTGTGACAATATTGGTTTGAAAACAAAGTATACATTTATTGTCCTTGGCTCTGGGAGAAATATTTTCTCTTGGTCTTTTATATCCCTGTCCCTGCAGACATTGAAGGAGGCAAAACCAGAATCGTTCACTGATTTTGAAGCCCATGAAAAATGACATCTCTTTTCTTTAATTGGTGGAGGAGATATAACGGGATCAAACAAAAATCCTGGTATAGTGTTTTCCAGTGATTGATATGCGACAGAATAACTTGCTTTATGCAGTTTGTATTTTGGAATAGTAACTGAAATTCAGCACCCAAACGCCCATTTCTCACTTCATTCATTTCCTATTTTCTTAATTATTGTCTTCACCATTATGATCGTTTATCTTTCCTTAGGTGGTGTTATCTTGCTTTTGTCCCTTTCCCTTTCCTTCCTTCCAGAACATTCTCCCATCTGTTCTTTCCTTCCTTCTCTACTTTGGCAGCGAACAAGAACCGTAATGTTATTGCCCATTCTTTTACCTCTATTAAACTTCTTTGTTTTCCCAAAAGGAAGAGGTCCTAGAAGGAGTTACCCTTTCTGTTTTCGGTAAGTGTTTTTAAAGCGGTTGCTAACCCGAAGCTACTCTGCACCCCGAGAGTGAAAAGCTGAGGTCAGCAGAGGCTAATCTTGATTTCCTAAATCTCCCATCTGGTCTGGATACCTAAACCTTACTCCTCACTAGACCATGAGCTCCATTATGAAATACAGAGGACGACGGAACGGACAACCGAATGCCCAGGTCCGAGAAAAGTAAGAAAATAATACGATGAGGAAAATTGGAATTTACTTAAAATAATTGATAAAATAACCCATTAAAGGTTTCAAGTGAATTCTGCAGTTTTATCAAAGTTCTTCAGATCATCTATTCTTTCAGTTTCTCGATCCCGTAACTTTCGAGCTGTTCATATTTTTTTTCTTTTGATCATTGGTTTGTTTGTGAATTTTTATGCATAACTTGCTTTGTTAGTGTTTTTAATAATTTTCGTTTATATTTTTTTCTTTTTCATATATATATATATATATATATATATATATGTTTATATATATATATATATATATATATTATATATATATATGTGTTTATATATATATATATATATATATATATATGTATATATATATATATATATATGTGTATAAAAATATGTATGTGTAACAAATGCAGATATCTCTACCATACTCACATATAAAAACCTCTGATCCACTATCCTGCTCCTCATATAAATATAAGTAGAACTGCTGCCTGGAAAAACTCTCTGAATCACAGCTTCTGAATGATAAACTCTCTCTCTCTCTCTCTCTCTCTCTCTCTCTCTCTCTCTCTCTCTCTCTCTCTCTCTCTCTCTCTTTCCTCTCACTTCCTCTCCCTTTCTTGTTAAGATAGCTGCTTGGACTTAAATATACATTGCCCGGCATTTTTGGCATTTTTAGACACTAATATTTCATTTTTACTTTCACCCCCCCCACCCTCTTCCTATCAATGCTGAACTTGGACTTAAAAGGCATCAGGAGTGTCACTATTCATCTCAGCGATCTCAACAGCTATGGATTAGACACAAATATCTGTTGTTTTCAGTTATTTTTACATGTCACCACCTTTCCTCCCTTCTCACCCACTTCTTGTCTGGGGTGAACTTGGACTTAAAGGCATCGGGAGTATCACTGTTTATCTCAGCAACCTCAAAAACTATGGACTGGACACTAATATCTGTTGCTTTGGTTATTTATACCCGTCACCTCGTCTCACCCCACCCCCTTTTTGGTGCCAGTGATGTACTATGTACATTTGTGTCTTTGCATTGCTAATGCCTTGGAATCTCACTCATAAGATCGAGAGTTCAATCATGTGGTGAGTCAGAAATTTATTTCTGTGAAACACGTTTCCTTGTGTTCATTTCCATCATATCTCACATTGAAATGGGTAAGTCTGAATGAAGTGTTAGCAATTCATCTCAGCTGATGGGTAGGGGAGTTGGGTGAAATTCTCTGGTATGTTGGGCCGCAGTCGCCTGATCAGGAAAAACCTCATGTAGATAATATAGTACTTAGGTTCCAACTCCTGTTATGACCCTTGCATCCGAATTACTAATGCCATGGACTATGGATCACTCGATAGATAGATAGATAGATAAATAGATAGATAGACAGACAGATACATATATACACAGATAGATATCTCAATAGATAGATAATTATATCAGAAAATGGAAGATAATTTTTACATGTCAATGAACAAAGAGAAATTAATTATAATTCTTTCTGCACTAGTCCTGATAAAAAAAAAACTAAATCTGTTAGAAGTCATTCGAGTTTTTCTCGCCAAGTTTATGAAAACGATTATGGATTGACTCCTCTGGAAAAAAAACAATGCATTAGACTTCTCAAAAATGGCAAAACCATTTTCAGATATGATGTGATCTTTTTTTATCTGCCACAAAGGTCTTCTTGAATCATTTGAGGATGTCAAGTGCTATTAATATGCTCAAGTTTCTAGTCGTTATTGAATGTCCTGTTGATATATTTTATTTTCCTGTATTTATTCCTTACTTTTCATGTATGGGATATGAATGTTTATTGGTTTATGAATTCTGTTTTCATTTTTCATATTTAAAAAACCTTACTATGTAGTTTGGTAACGCCTTCATTTGTTTATTCCTTTCAGTAGATAAATGTTTGAAACAACAGTATATGATAAAAACAAATAAACCCATAATGACAGAGAATGGGCTCCCCTAGAGGATATCTCCAGAAGATCGCTGCACGTCAACACAAACACGATGACCAGCATGCTTATTTGTGACGATTTGGTTCTGCTCTGAATCATTTCCCTGTAGAACCACGTAGGAAGATGAATGTTTAAATATAGGTCTTATGAAAATTCATTTTATGAATAACATCTAAATTTATGTCAGAAATATAAATTGTCTAAAAACACAAATATGCAATCATAACTAATATAACACATCAGAAACAGTAATAACAAATATATTTTTCACCTCTTTCTGCTTTTGTTTTCTTAAATATTAAAGACCATTTGCTTTGAGGTCTCACTTCATTCAAATAATTAGAGACATTAGATGCTAAAAAACACATTTGGCAAATCTAACTAAAAATCCTTCAAACATAAACATAAACTTTGCTTATTATTTCAATAACGTTTATTTCAATATGTCCCTAAGATAGTATAAAACTTTGCATAGATATTAACTATGCTCAAATTAGTTCTTTAAAATTCCAAAAGAAAACTATATTAATTTTTCATAGAAAATAAAACAAACTGTTAAGGAAAAGTTCGTAAGAAATAAAACGAAATAAACATTTATAGAACTAGAGAAATGTCCACAACAATAATGAACAGAGATTTTCTTTTAACCGCGAATCTTGTTCTAATTTCATAGTCATATTTTTTTTTAGTTGCGCATTCCCGTATTCCTTTTCAGAGGAGGTCCAAAGTAAAGTTGCTTTATTGATCCTGATGGAAGGCCTTTCTTTTCATTGTCTTTCAAAAATAACATGAATTGCCTCCAAAAATGACATGCGTGAAATGAAAAGAATCTCGAGACAGCTCTTTGTGTGATGTAATACCTGCAGACACACACATCGTGAGACTGTCCAGATTAGTTTTATTATTTTACAAGCAACAAGAGAGAGAGAGAGAGAGAGAGAGAGAGAGAGAGAGACAGACAGACAGAGAGAGACAGACAGACAGACAGCCAGTGTTTCAATATTGTATTTATGTTTGTTTGTTTGTTTGCAGAGAGAGAGAGAGAGAGAGAGAGAGAGAGAGAGAGAGAGAGAGAGAGAGAGAGAGAACGGCAGCACCCAACAGAATAGCATTGTCCTGGTTGATTCCCAAAACGGTAGTCTAATTACGAGACACAAAATGCATTTCAAGGAATGCTTCCATAGAGACCCTCGTTTGTATACTGAATGCCTTTACAACTGCAACATCAGAGATGGCTGGGAACGGCACTGAAATGCCCAATCATGGTTAAGCTCCACCACTCATGTTTTCCTTACGTATCTATAGAACTATTTATGCGCATAAATGACTGAGGATTATCAAGAATTAACGAGGTTAATGCATTTTGATGACACGACTCTTCACTAAAACTTTGCATCAAAGCTTAGGACTATGGCGCAACAGGCAGATGGTCACAGTGAGAGCCAGTAGCCCCTGAAGCAAGCTCGGAATTAGACATTATTAATTAAAGGGGAGGAAGAAGCAAAACAATTTAGACACCAGACGTTTACCTGTTCACCCCCGGCCTGAGTAAGTGCGTGCGGGAACATATGCTTACCCGCTTATGCTAACAGTATCTGGAAAAATAAACAAAAGGCACTCATATTTCATGCATCAAATATTCTCTTATTTACCCCAGGCAATAGTGAGAGAGAATGAGAATCATTGCCAAGCTGTAACAAATCTATATTAACACTGTCGGTATATATGCATACCAGCTTATGCTAATACCATATGCAAAAATGGACCATAATCTGGAAATCGCTTCCTCTCTTTGTGAGAGAAAAAGCCAAGTTATTCCTTCACGTTTATGCTTAGGATTTACCCAGTTACAGAGTGACGGCGTCGATGAATTTTATCATAACATTCTGGTAATATATTGACATATGAGGAAAGAATAAAAAAAGTTAATGAAGAAATATTCATTTGAAATTTCGCCGCCGTTCTTTTAAGATAAATAATGGAAAGTAATCTTAACTGAATATGAATTATGGAATTACTTTTAGTAGTCAAATCTTTCGTTTTACTTCTAACTTTATTGTACTACTTCAGTGGTTGAGTTTACTTTTAGTTATGGCAAATCTAACATCGTCTTTCCTTTAGTCGCTTTAAATATAAATTTTTAACCTATAGATATATTGAAAGAAGGTAGAAACCTTGATAAAAAAAAAAAATATATATATATATATTGAAGAAGGTATAATATATATATGATCAAAAAATATATATATTTTTCTGAGTTTTGTCCTCTAAGCAGATATGTTTAATTCATCGATGTCAAAGCATTTATTGCTTGCAATATTTTGTCCTTATGTGTATACCTGCAACATTGAAAACACGTATAAGTAAATTATTGTAAATAAATCTCCTCATGGGACTTGAATATATACAATTACCAGAGGGAAGTCAAGGTTGGAAATCTGATCCACTTACAGCTTAATCAAAGATTATGTGGATATGTTTATGCAAAGACAAATGAACATCACGAAACTAAATGACTGAAGGAAAGTTAAAACAATCACAAAACTAATTTTGTTACGGGGCGAATTTTGTGAAGATGATTTGAAAATAATTAATCGAAGCTTCTTTCACCAAATATCAGTATGACATTTTGAAATGGCGAAATACACAAACAACATTTGCACTGATGCTGGAAACAGGAACATATCATGACTGATGACTAGTTACGACCAAAGATTCCCGATGCATAATTCGCATGGATCAATCATCGTGATGCCTCGCTGGAATTAACGGCTTTGCGGATAATGACTCATACATACATACATACATGAATACAATCCGCGGAATTTTTTTTTCGCAAAGGGCTCATCCTTGATAAAGCAGTTTAAAGTATAAGAATGGCGGTAATTGAAGTAATTGTTTGCTGGTCTGTCGCTGAAAAAAATGCAAAACTTCAGTACCCAATCATATTTGACTTTAATGGGATTTTAGTTTCAAAAGATCGCAATTAAACGGCAAAGCGCTTTATGATGACATCGATTAGCTATGAACATGGGATATAACAGACACCATATTCAATACATTAAACAGAATTAGTTTTCCACATTGGGAAAGTGCTTTCGTTTCGAGAACTATCAAAACTTTATTATGATATTAGATAGATAAGAGCAGTTAATTTCAACTTCTCATAAAAGTAATTGTCCTAAACCTGACCACTGAATGAGAAGAAAAACATCTAACGACATTAGAGCGTTCAGGTGATTTTGAAGCACACAATTTTTTTACCATTCTCTTTACTATCTTTTAATGTAGCAAAGGGAAGAGAGAAGGAAAGATAAAAACCAGTAAAATGATACAAAAAGAAGAAAATAAAAAAAATACATTTGGGTTTCAAATGAAAATGAAAAGAAAGAAAGGCAATTCTTCAGGAAGGCTGAGGTGGACAAAATTTTTGGTTCATCGGAGTAAAAAGTGTTTTAATTAAAAAATATATTCAATACATTTTACAAAAATCGCAAATACCTTATCAGGGCATAACCAGGAGCACTTTCATGTGGCATCTCTCTCTCTCTCTCTCTCTCTCTCTCTCTCTCTCTCTCTCTCTCTCTCTCTCTCTCTCACCTACATTTCACCGCTCCCTTAAGTCTCTTTCTGCTTGCAAAGGCGAAAAGCCTTCAAAAAGATCACGGAAATCCGGAGACAAACCTTTCAGAAGATGGACTTAACATCTTTGCTCGAAAATACAGAGGTTTTTTGAAATAATAAGATCCGAAAGTTTCTTTGTGAAAGCTCATGTTAATCGTAAATATTATTTCCAAGAAAAAAATTTTATTAGTATTTATTTTTTAGAGGGGTTGGCTCTTGCAGGCTAAGGCCCTCCGTTTCCCAGCAGCCTTATGGAAAGGGATTGTCTATGACCCTCCAGAGTCGATCAACTACCAAAATATTTTATTCGTGAGGTAATTTTAAGCTATTTATCCCATCGCTTGCATGAAGGTGCTTGAAAGTGTCACTTAGTTGCTTTTTTAACTCTTATAAACATGACGGGAAAAGAGATGAGTCTTTCTAATAAGAAAATTGCATTGTCGACAGGAAGTTCCCGTTGGATCATTTTGCCTCTCTCTCTTCCCTCTCTCTCTCTTTCTCTCTTTCTCTCTCTCTCTCTCTCTTCTCAGAGCTTTATATCAGTTAATATTTAAAAATAAACATAATTCAAATGACAGATTAACTAATTGACATTTTTAGATCTAAATCACTAACGCCTGAAGCCTATATTAGTGACTCAAATGTGTTATAAATGATATGACAGTTAAAGGAAGGTAATCAGTGATCATCTCTTTTCCCATCATGTTTAATGTCAAAAATACAACTAAATTACTCTTTCAAGCACCTTCATATAAGCAATAGGAAAAATAACTTAAAATCACCTCACGAATAAGATATTTTGGTATTGATCGACTCTGGAGGTTGTAGTCAATATATTTCCATAATACTGCTGAAACGGAGGCCATAGCCTGCAAACAGCCAACCCTCTAAAAAAAGTTCATATAATTGACAGATGACAGACAGATACCCTGAAGATGGGGTTATAAGGAACAGATGCACCTCATATAACACAGGTGAAGATTTATATACTGATAAAACAAATAAATCTTTGAGAGGTTTTACAAATATATAGGCCAACTGGCTCAAGATAGGAGTATCCATTAAAGTATTATATATATATACTAACCATAAAATGACCTTGGAAATAATAAGCCGATTGCATATTTATAAATGTACAATACATTTTCTCCTTTTATAAACGATAAAGCTCCTGCAAAATGAACATTAAACTATTAAACATAATGAATCCATAGAAAACATATATAACATGTAACTAATAAGTAATTAAGTCAGTGATTTTATCTTTAAGGTAATTCTTGAAAATTTTATTAATACAAGAAAACCTACAGTGGACGGTCCAAATGGTACATGCTGGAAGTAAGCTGAATAATTGCTGATTCTAAAAGATTTCGCAGACTGAAGGAAATCTTTCGATCTAGAAAATCACTGAACTGTCAGTCAATTGACCAGGTGTGATTTTCTCTTAAATGAATTTGAATTGCATTGGATGTTTGCCCAGTTTTGCCAGAATACTAATGCTGCTTGCAATTCTCACTTCTAAATCCTTACTGGATTTACCTATATAAAAAAGGAGAGCAGTTGAAGCATGGAATTCTATATATTATGTTGTTGCTTTCCTTAGGGCTATTTTTATTATCATTCCTTTTAGTGTGTTATTATAGGAAAAACCAGATTGACGTTAAAAATTTTATCAATGATTGTATGGTTTCAAAACCACGAAAATAAAGCAAGCTAAGAATACTTCTTAGGGGTTTCTTTCTCCATGTTACTTTCACTATAAAACTATTTGTTGGTTTATTATAGCAAATATCTAGTATATGTGAAGGATAACATAAAACCTGTTCCTATTTTTCTTTGTATTTGATTCCTTGGTTCCAATACTGGGGACTGAAAATGGACAAAGCTCATAAAAACATAGAAGAAAAAATGGATATTTTGATATTAAGGCGGTGGCCTGAATAGCATTGGACATAAGTTGTTGGTTGGTTTCTATAAATACTGAATTTACATTGAAATGGTGTGCTATGTATTAAAACATCTAAGAAAGGAAGGCAATTGTCTTTTCTAATTCTAACGTAAACTTAATGTATGGTACCTGGTTATTCAAATTAGAGAGTAAGTCATTTACATCAAAATATCGTCAATATATCTATACCACTTTAAAGGAGCATAAGTGACAGTAGGTAAATTCTATATACAAGTTTGAGAGGAGTGGAGATAAGGGGTTGCCTATTGCCTTACCAAATATTTGTTGGTAGAATTCACCATTGAATATGAACTTAAAATCACAAATGCACAACCTAGTGAGTGAAATAATATGACTTATAGGTAGAGGTAATTCAAGATGGATTAGTTCGTTACTGAGATATTCTAAAATAGAATCTATGGGGACTTTAGTAAAATGAGAACAAACATCAAAACTAACAAATCTATCAGTGGGGCAAAAAGTGATTTTGTTTAATTTATCCACTAAATTAGAGAATTATATATGTGAGAATCGGAGATAATTCCAAGTAACGGGGACAAAGGTTTGGTAATGTATCATATTTTAAAAGTTTATATGATATTGAGCCAACAGTAGTGATAATAGGCCGCATTAGGTTATTTTCTTTGTCGTTTTACTAATCCAACAAGTAAGGTAACGAGGGAAATTTTACTGACAACTGACCTATTAGTTTTTTTTTTATGTTTAAGGATTTTTCACCGTGCTATTGAGATTTTTTATGACTTGGTCAATGGGATTTTTTTTTTTTTCGTTTTTTGTAAGTCGTATTATCATCCAGTATAACTTTTTTATGATAACTTTTTTTTGCCATACCCCAAAAGTTTATATGAATATATTGTTAGGACTGCGTCTTCTTAATCAGTGTATACCTTAATAATTGAAGTCATGTCTGTATGTACGGAATTTTGCATTCTCTTACTCTTTTCATGTCCGTCTGTCAAATATACACAAAGACAATGTGTCGCATTGCCAAGATAAATTCCAGACTGTTCTGGGTCTTTGTGTTTGTATTTGATAGTTATCATCTTCCACCAGGTACAAAATTAAATTAAAGCTGGAGCCGACGTTAATTCATCTCCTTTTCTCGAAAAGCATTTTTTTTTTTTTTTGCATGATCCTTCCCTCCTACCCAACACATGACCACTGATGAACCATAATTCTCTATGACTTGTAGTTGCTTAGATCTGGACCTTCCTGCAGCATCCAACAGCAAAATTCAGCATGGACGAGTGGATGAACGAACCTCGGGTGTCGAGGCAAATGGAGCCGCTCCTCTCTCTCTCTCTCTCTCTCTCTCTCTCTCTCTCTCTCTCTCTCTCTCTCTCTCTCTCTCTCTAGAAGCTTTGAGCTCTGATGTATTTGAGCGACAGTCTTGCTCTTCTCTTAAAAGGCTGACGATGACTCAGAGATAAGTTCCTGTTTTTTTCGCTTTTCATGAGAGATTTTTCATCTCCATGTCTCTAATACTACTCAAGGATTATATATTCTTATTATATGTGCGAGTGCAACAACGATCATCTGTGACTAATGGAGTCCAACTTGGGGCCATTATTTGTACCTTTGATGGTATCGGTACACTAATCATTACATTAACCTCAAACTTTTTAAATTTCTCCGAGGAAAATTGCACACCTGTTTGTGAATAAAAAATATCTGGACATATTGCTGACATGAATGTGAGAGGCGTTGAGTTGCTAGTTTTTCATGAGAATTTTAAAGTCTTGTCTAATATCACCTCAAGCTGGTGTTATAATCGCTAAGAAACTCTGTATAATAAGTTCGCAATTCAAGGAGGGAATGAGTCAGACCAGCATCAACATCGGCAGTGCTTCATTATCCTCTTTTGATATTTGAGACCGTTGGGGCCGACAGAAAAGGTCTTGTAACGATTAGGTTGTTTACCTGCTTTGTTCAGGTGGGTTACAAACTATTCTGTATCTAGAGACATCAATTAGGTGTTCTATTTTGTCTAATTTCTTTCGCGATATTGTCACTGAAGAGTTTCTTGTAAACTCTGCTTTGAAGACTCATGCCTGAGACTAATCAACTGTATGAATATTAATCAGAACAAAATTTGCTTTATTCATCTTTTTCTCATCAATTTATTATAAAGTTTCTCATTAAAAAAATATTCGAACAGCAAGGATATATGCTATTCTAAATTACGTCATCTAGAGGCTACATTTTCACAAGAGAAGAACCCTAACACCCCGTTTCAAAACTTTTCTTGAAAACCAGAAAGAAAACATTCATCCCAGAACCACTGCAATCTTCCCAGGCGGAAGGGAAGGGAAGGGGAAATGAGGGCACGAAGGAGACGGTGCCTGTGAGGGAAGGTGTTTCTCAGCCTTCATTTTCGTGACGCTTTTGCGGGAAGGTTTTGCTCCTCCAGTGAAGTCATTTGCTTTGAGCTGTTCCGCCTCCTTTCATATATAGAGCCGTAGCCTGGGGAGGAAGACTTGTTTTTCTATAGGTCTGGGGCAGGTGGGGGATTTCTTTTCGACATAGATGATCATATTTAGTTAGTAGCTCCTAAATTTCAGCGCTTTTTATCATCAAATACCGATTTACTGTATTGAAGTCTAAGAGGTTTTTTTTATTGGTTTGGAAGTTACATTACCATTATTATGAATTCAGGCTCTTTAGTGAGTACTTATAGTCTCCTTATATCAATTAATATCGCCTTTAACGCTTAGCTTTATTTCTAGTTTCATACCCAGCCCCAGATTACTTTACTGTGTAGAACCATTCTGCTCAATTTCCCAAACAGTACTCTGGAGCACAGAAAACGGCCTCGATGAATATAATCATCTTAATTACCGGATATTGGTGTTATTGGCAGCTTGCTTAGACCTACAGCTACGTTATTGCTATTTTAAACTAACTTTCAAAAACGCCACCTCCTTTTTATTGAAAATAGAATTAATTGTTTCTCATCTGCCAATTTCTGTTCATGAAATACTAAATTTTACAAGAATATTTAACATCGGCCTCTGATGGTGTTTCTCCTGGTTGACTTAATTCTCCAGTGATGACTGGAGTCCTAATTAGAGACGAGCAGTTTCCTATACAATGACTCTTAAACAAAGCGAAATTCTTGTTATGGTTTGTTAGACTTTTTTTTCTGCTGCACTTTCTTGAAGCAAACAATACTTTCACCAGTGTATATGTTTGTATGACCGAGAGAACGATGGTCATGGACAAACTCCAAGGTTAGTCTGTGGTGACGGTGAAGGCTGTTGAACGGTCTGGTGGACATAATTATGCTCCCTGATGAGTTCTTTGTCTATTTGTCTCACCTTTACTTTCACTTTTGCCTACTTTTCTCACTCATCAGAACCTCTGGTTTTGTTAGTTCTCATTCCAAAAAGCGTTGCTATGAAGAAATGGCTTATATAGATGATTCCATTATTATTATTATTATTATTATTATTATTATTATTATTATTATTAGTAGTAGTAGTAGTAGTAGTAGTAGTAGTAGCAGTAGTAGTAGTAGTAGTAGTAGTAGTAGTAGTAGTAGTAGTAGTAGTACGTCTTTCTTCTCTAGATCGAGAACGGGATATGCTGTATATCAGGTCGACAATAGTAGTCAGTGGTGAATTATATTGATTTTATAAAAACGTTACTAGGAACTTTCGAACTCTGCCCTGGGTTCATCTTCAGTCTAGACTGAAGATGAACCCATGACAGGGCTCGAAAGCTCTTGTAACGTTTTTTTATAAAATCAGCATAATTCACCACTGAATATTATTGTGGATCAGATATACAGAATTATTATTATTATTATTATTATTATTATTATTATTATTATTATTATTATTATTATTATTATTATTATTATTATTATTATTATTTAGAGTAGTAGAATCGTTGTAGTAAAGTTGTTACATTATGAAAATAAGATTTTTCAAAAGAAATTCCTTGTCTTATAAAATATCTTCTGTAATGTTGGATCTGATATTTTTAAGCGAAACAGATAATTCACTAGAAAAAAGTTCAAGGATTTATACACTTCATATTTTGGCAAGAAATAATTGTCTCCGGCTCTGAATTTCATGACTTGCATGAGGAACCCTGATTATCTCAAGACACGCTGCTATAATAATAATATGAAGAATAAGGAAAAAGGTTCTCTCTGTCTGTCTGTCTCTCTCTCTCTCTCTCTCTCTCTCTCTCTCTCTCTCTCTCTCTCTCTCTCCTTAGACTTTTAGACTTATTAATGCGTCTTATAACCATTTGTATTTTCACCTACTGGTATTGTTTTCCATCTCTGTTGGAGAGTTTACAGACATGAACTAAAACTAGAAATAGTAATTTATCAAAGAAAAAATTAATGATTTGACTTCTGACTGATACATAACGGTGTAATGGCCTTCAAGACAAATAATGCTATGGTTTTTCTGAGATGGGCTGAAAACAGCAAAAGGGAAATCCTGCGTGTTCTCAGCCCTTGCACAGAGGAAACGAATCGAAAGTATGAAAACGAATGATGATTTTTTTTTATTCCTGCCAGCGGAGTGGCCGAGGACAGTGGTTCCGATTGTTGGGAAAGCGGGACTGTGATAGTGAGACTGTGATCAATCACCTGCTTGTAAGTAAAAAAAAAATAAATAAATAAAAAACTAGATATGACAAAATTTGGCAGGTAGGCTTGGAGGTCTTCTTATTCATTTAATGGCCTTTATGGTAGAAATAGATATTTGATGTAAAAACTTGAATAATATTATCTCTGAACTCTGGTATCTACGAGGGAATCTGAAGTGGAGCAAAGACAAACTGCAAAGAGAATTCTGGTCAAGAACAAAATGTCAAACGAACAACAGAAGTAAGGGCGCCAAAGGCTTCATACATTCAGAAGCCGAGATGTGGATGCGGAGATAAGTGATGAGAAGCAGAGAAATGAGATTCTGATCCCAGAAAGCTCAGGCGAGGCTTAAAGAGGGAAGGACGGAAAATGCAGGAGGACATGTAAGGATCGATGGGAAAAGGTGTAAAGGATTATCAAGGCAAGGAGATGAATGACTAGAAATGGAGAAAAAGTAGAAGTCAAAGGAAAACAAAGAGAACATCGAAGACAAAATTATATAAAGCACTAAACATGGCTCGTAGAAATTATCTAAAAAAAATAGTAACTGAAAGTTCAAGGGGATTGCGGATAAAGGACATGGGTTTAATGTGTTTCCAAAGAATAAAGAAAAAGACGGTACGACAAGAAAGCGAATGTAATATGGAGAGAAACTTGAATTTTGTTGCCGAAAATGATGGTAATTTAAATATATAAGAATTTCAATAATAAACAGAAATGCTATACTGTGACTATATGATTGTAAAAGAGAAGAAATACTGATTCAGTGAAAATTTCTATTTCTTATCTGGATTATCAGTTGCCCATTCTATTACAGAGGTGACAGTTTTCCGGGGTGAGTAGATGATTCATTTGTTTTTTCGTAATTGTGAAGAATAATGCCAAGAAGAAACTGGAATACATACGAGAACAAAAATTTAGAAAAAATACGGCAGGAACAGAATTGCATAATCTTTGACAAAGCGTGAATCGTATAGATCAGGTCTGTATTAACAGTGATGAAATTCTTATATGATATATGGTCTATAAAAATACTTTATGTTCCTTTTTGTTGAAATGGAATTATGATGGGAGTAAAAGCCTTTAAGAATGTTGCCAGCTGATGATAAAAACAACGCTCTTCATTACCAATGGAATTGATATTGTTCTTTGATATATGCAGCTTCGTAAAGGTGCGTAATTTCTGTTGGCAATGTTTCAGATGTAATATTCTGTAAACACTTGATGACATTCTTCAGAAACCCTGGGTGCAAAGCAGTCTTATAAATCATCCAAACGACAAAAACTTTTGATTGTGCCAAGGCCATAAACTGATCTGTATGACTCTCAGTGATTGAATTAATGTGGATAATAATGAGATTTTTGGCCATATAAATGAGAAATATGATGAATAACAACCTAACCCACTTTCCTCCCATAAAGAGGAACCTCAAACGTTCAAGGGAGGAAGTAACAGTAGAATAGTACTTTAAATTAAGTGGCGTAGTAATGGTAGTAGCCTTTGTAATGGCTCCTACTATTATTCTATTGATCCCTAACGTTTTGCCTTTCGCCCTGCTTGAATGTCGGGAGCATTTCAACTTCGATACCATACAAAAGAGAAAAAGGTAGGTTTGTCCTTTTCATATAACCCTTTTCACCCGCAAAGGATAAAACACGATGACTTTCGTTACATAAACACACACACGCACACACACACACATATATATATGTTACACCTACAGATTAAACATTTCTTTAGAAATGCTACGTAACGTGTTTTGCGGCCTATCTTCAGAAAACGTGGTAACTAGCAACCCTATCTCTCTCGGACTCAACCCGCACATCTCTCTCTCTCTCTCTGGTACTCAATACACATATCTCTCAAAATGGATCTTCTAAGAAAACATAATCTTTCCTACATAAATAGATTTATTATCAAACAAAACCCAACAAGTAATGAATTTAACAAAAACTCTTATAAATGCATAATAAATGAATTACCAAGTCAAAATAGTCTAATTCAAGATTTAACCTTACTCTGGCTGAACGCCTTTTCACTCAAAATTCGCACACATTCCATCTTTAGACATTATACATCTAGTCTTAAAGTCAACCACATTGAAACAACCACTAACCCTTTGATTTCGGTTGTAACGTATACGACACGTTTAATAAACTGGCCCGGAACACTGTTGTGTCGTATACGAGCACCGGTAATTTCCTTTTATGTGGAGGACTGATGATTGAAATACTGGCCTCTTTTTCTTGATATGGTAACAGTTTGTCAGTTGTCATACGGTGAATTCATATAAATTCACGTGTTTCCTAAAATTCATTAGTCTTCATCAAGATGTCAAGGAGGAGGGGTCAAGGGTACGACATCCTCGAGTTGACCGCCGGCAGATCGAGAGAGAGCTCTCGACGAGGATAACTATTTTATAGACCTTCTCGACTCATTTTCTGGATATGAAAATGAATCGGATTTAGAAGGAAAGGAAATGGATAATTATGGTCCTGGTACAAGAGACAGTGATGAAATATCAACCGACAGTGAAAATGACGAAAATCTGCTACCTACAAATGAAAACCACGGTGTCAAAAGGAGGCGGAGACAGCGAAGTGACCCAGGTGATGAGTGGGAGTGGACTGCCAGCAATTTCCAGCCCAGAGATTTCATATTTGACAGCAATGGCAGTGGCATTACGTCGAAATGTAATGTGAATGAAAATTCAAAGGAAGTAGACTATTTTTTTTTTTTTTCGACAACGAATTTATGGGGCTGATTGCTGAAGAGACAAACCGTTATCATAGATTCCTTGTTGATACGCTAGGAGATGCAGTGCCAAAGTATTTGCAAAAATTTGCTCAGGTTACTGTGGAGGAAATGATACGGTTCCTTTGTGTGATTATGATCATGTCGCATATAAGTAAACATCGCATCGTAGATTACTGGACTACGCTTGAGACATTCGAGACAAAAGGAGTGAGAAGGAAGGCTGATGACAAGGGACAGATTTCTTCAAATTCTACGGGTTCTACATTTCGTTGATAATTCACAGGAAACAAGCCC
>NC_089793.1:56237485-56272485 GCF_040412425.1 Macrobrachium rosenbergii
TTAATTGCATAATATCTATATCACGGATCGCTACTATCACAATATTATCATATAAATAAAACAGGCTAATTTGCAGCAAAACAACAAATACAAACGCTATTACAATGATTGTTTACGATTTCGTGCGTCTGGTAGCATGCTACGGTGACTACCGTCTGAAACCCTCCGGATTGTGGTAAGTGTGAGGTCTCATCTCGGCCGTAATCAAAGGGTTAAAAAAACACTATGGAGTTGGCAAAAATAAGACAACGTAAACTCAGGCTAAGTTTCATTACAACAGTGAATAACACAATGAACAGAGAGCGAAATGACAACTACCTTCTCACTTCGTATCATCACAAACAACTGACATGCAAGGCTACATTTGAAAGTACTGGTCACTGGCGTCGGCGACTGGCCTTCGCTAGCGAAGTCAGAAAATGAGCGTTGCATGTCCTCTCTTTTAGTAGTCCTTGATATATATATATATATATATATATATATATATATATATATATATATATATATATATATATATATATATATATATATATATATATATTCGTGTGTCTGTGCGAGTGTAAAAGACATGAATTATCGACAGACTTTCCCTTGAAAGTAGTCGCCCAAAGGTTTAACCCCTTAATTTTCGGGTTCCCATTTGTTTTATCTTCCTACCTAGACGTCTTTTTCTGTCAACCAGGTGTCCCTCTAGAGCGTGAAATTAATTTCACCCGAACAAACAGCTGAATGTTTTTTTCCTCCAACGGCAAAAGAAGCCTCGATCGATAAAGAGGTGGGCAGCTCCCTTGTAGATAACAAGTTAATGTTTATTCTGTTCTTGTGCATTTCGTTCGCTCTTTTTATTCAGGTATTCTTCTACTTGATTTCACGCACTCTTATATTATTTTCATAGCTTTCATTGGTCTTAAAAAAATGTTTTATGGAGATTTTTTCCCTTGCATTCTTGCTCTGATACTCATGTGATGGAAAGAAGGCTAAATAAAAATATAAAAAGTGTCACAGTAAGTTGCTCTGAATTAGAGTGTGTGTGCTAACCTTCTGGTCAACTCTAAATGTGATAACGTTTTCTCCGTTGCGTTTTGAGTTGTTATTGTGGCCCTTAGTCCCCTTGATCCATCTCTGTTTCCTGTCCTCTCGTTACCACTCTTTTTGTTTTAGACACAGATTCGTCCTTATCTGTTTTGCTGTGTGGGTTATTCTCTTTTTACTAACTGCTGAAACCTGCACAATGTCTAACCCAGATTACCTTATGTCCTGGAAAAATCAGTACATTTCCCCAATAATATTCCGGTTTAATATTTAATATTCAAATTTCTTAAATGGTTTATTTTGAAGGAATCATCATCTTACTCTCTTCTGTCTCACGATTGTTGTCCCAGCCTCTCAATATATCGGTCGCAGTGTTTTTCCATCTGTCAGGATGTAATTAACGCCATCTCTCTTATCCTTTATTAGCATTTCATGTTATCTCAACACGTGTTTTTTTCATAATTTACAAACTCATTATATTTTTTGCTCTGTGTACTTTCTACAAAGCTGTCTTATTTTATATTTTATATTTCCTCTCTCTCTCTCCCTTTCTCTCTGAGTTTTGCAGAACAGAAAGATGAAGTTTCCAGTAAAAAGTAACAAAAACAATTCCCCCAGTGTCCCTTTCATAAAAGCGAACCAAAAAGAGGATCTCCCTTAATTAATGGGTCATGGCTTAAGATTTGACATTCCCCCATATATGTTACGGTCAGTTATTTACGTTAAGTTATTTAAGCTACTGAATGTAACAAGTTTGTTCAATGTGACCTCTGGTTACTTTCAATTCTTATGAATTTATTTTATTTTTCTATATTGCTATTTTGAATATTAAAAACCAAATTCTTCCTAAGTCTCCGTCCATTAGCATTGATGGGTTTAAGTACTCCACTTGTTCCATTATATTTGTCATTCGGTACTACGTGCTCACTGGCGAAAGTTACACATTTATTATTATTATTATTATTATTATTATTATTATTATTATTATTATTATTATTATTATTATTATTATTATTATTATTCTATAAGCTTCAAAAGAAACCAACCCATCAAATTGATAAGTAAAACATTCGTAAAAAGAAAGATATGAGAACTAAGTGACGAGAAATAAAAACTACAAATTCAGTGTGTACATATAAGATTTGATAACATGACTAATATTTATAACGAAAACAAACTGTTGTATAATTATAAGAAATTAAGAAGGTATTTTATGGAGCCTGCTGCAAAGGCTGCCAAGGCCAATCATACACCTGATCTCGTTTTTATTCTCTGACAAATTACAGAGCCATAATATCAGAGTTACATCATTCATTTATTTCGTTCCATACAGAATTATTAGGTATATAAATTTTGGCCTCTCAATTTAGAGACCGATGCAAACAGGGATTGATTTTTTTCATTGTTCTTGTTTTTCCTTTTGAATATATCGTCGTAAATTGCAACATTCCTTTGTTTCAAAGGGAATAACCTGAGCTCTTATTTCTTCCCCTCTCTCTCTCTCTCTCATATATATATATATATATATATATATATATATATATATATATATATATATATATATATATATATATATATATATATATATATGTGTGTGTATATGTGTGTGTGTGTGTGTAATAGTTACAATGCCCTCTTAAGATCCAAGTGCAAGAAATGTGTAGAAGTTATGATGTCCTGTTGCGGGAAAAAGAACCCGGGTTCCATAATCACAACTAGGTCACGTTACCGACCTGACCACGAGAAGAATAAATGCCTATTTCCTCTCTTATTTATATATACCTGTCGTTTTCAGATATATATATATATATATATATATATATATATATATATATATATATATATATATATATATATATATATATATATATATATATATATATATATATATATAGAGCTAGAATAGACCCTTCCTCACCATCGTAGCCAAGTGGACAATCGTTTTTATTGCTTTTAGGCTGAAATATATATGTAGAAAAATCTACTGGTCACTTTTTACCAGATACATATGATCCTGGGTCCCGGGTTCGTTTCCCGGGACCAGACATTTCAATAACTGGATCTTCATATTTCTTACAACTGGATCTTAAGACTTTGTAGTGAAAAACGTATCCAAAAATATATAAGAATTTGAGAAGTTAAGAAGGCGCTGTATACTATCACACACACACACATATGTATATATATATATATATATATATATATATATATATATATATATATATATATATATATATATATATATATATATATATATATATATATATATATATATATATATATATATGTATGTATGTATGTATGTATGTATGTATAGACTGAAGATGGCAATGGATAGGAGGGACAGTAGGTGAGGAGGCTGTGGAAGTCATGTGACAGCGGAGACTGACTTGGCTGAATTAACCCAATTCCTTTTATGGTATACCTAATAAAGTTTGGGAACTCCGTGCAGAGAATGGTATGGGGCCTTGTTGGATGTTTCTTTCTATGGGCTTTGAACGGCAATTCCTTCATCACTCTTCTCCAACAAATAACTGATGGGTTTTACGTTGCTCTCTCTCTCTCTCTCTCTCTCTCTCTCTCTCTCTCTCTCTCTCTCTCTCTCTCTCTCTACATACCTTATATTCTTAAGATTCTTGACACTTGCTTTTTTTCTTAGCTGAATAACTCAAAGTCTTTTTTGATGAACAAACACACATACATACAGTATATACCCTCACAGACACATGCGGAGAGGATATACCGACTTAATTTTATTTGCATAGTGTAATCATGTGCTGATAGATATTTTTAGCTGTCAAGTTGACACATAATAATCAATCATAGTTTTATGATACTTTCCCTAAACGTTATCGGAAAGCACACATTGACCATATTAATATCAATATAGTAATAATAATTATAATGACATGCAATTGATTTTATATCCTCTCCTTAATGAACAAACGACAACCTCTATTTTAATGATTCTTCTGTAATTGTCACTTCGCATATCCTCAGACTTCTGGAAACAACAACAATCCTACTCTTGAAGGCAGGATGAACTGCGCTTTGTCTTTGTCAACGTCTCCTTCTTGGCCCTTTGTAGGGAGTCGGTTCTTTAAAGAATTATTTTTCCTTCTAGGCAATGCTGCTCGGCACTGCTTCTTTAATGACACCATTTTCTTTTACAACATTGAAATTGCAGAGGGGGAATTCCATTCGCTAATCTTCATGCCAACTGAGCATGACAGGCACACTGCTTTCTTCATTTGTCCCTTCTGTGTTCCCTGTTCCTAATATTCAACTCCTTTGCTATACCACCAAAATTAGATTTATTGCAATATTTATAAGACATAATTTATACTTCGGGAACAAGTCTTTCATTTTGATTACTGGATGCCTTCTCCTGAAGGTATCGCCATGTCCGAGAGCATACGTATAGCTGATATTAATTAAACTTTCGCAAAGTATTTCCAAATCGCGGACAGAAAAACTGAACGACCTCATTATTTTGTTTGTTCCAAGCTTTTTTTTTATCCAATTATTTATGTGTGCTCTTTCCATAAACACTTACTCTAAACGCAGCATCATTTCCAAAGAAGGAATTTCTAAACTTTTGCGTTCTCCAAAGTGAAACTGACGAAGTCTCTTATTGGTTATTCACACCTAAAAAAAAAATGTTCATCGCTAAATACCAGGTTGGATGTTCACACTGATCAACTCAAAGATGTTATCTAAACACATTTTCCACTTTAAAAAGACCAGGTATGGAACAGGAACTTTAGGTGCGGGGAGGTTTAAAATAAGTTCCATAAACGGATTGGTCAAATTTGGTGAAAGTCAGGACTCCATTGCTATGTCATAACTTAAATACTATACAGTTTGCCCGACATAATTAGCCAATCTAAGAGACCTTCTTTATTTCCTATTCAAAATTGAATAAACCCTATAATGGATCGGTTGCCAGGGGTTTACCCAAACAGTGTTACTCATTCGACCCCGGGTTCTAGAGAGAAGGAGATGATTGGTATGTACACAATGGCAAGCTGAGATCTCCAGAACACATTTTGTCCGATTCTTTGAAGATGGGACTAATTTAAAACTAAATTCTAAGGCTGTTATTATTTGTTGGTTGTTCAGCAGTCATAATAGCAAATGGGATTGATTATTTATAAAAAAAAAAAGGATAATTCCTTTTGTAAAGAGAAGCCATTTATTTCGTCATCTTCTTCAAATAACAAAACACGTAAAATCTTTGGCATAATTCAAGATGTAAATATAGTTATACTTCCAAATGCTGCAGATGCTTTTTCATATATTATACATACTTATCAGATCCATATACACTGATGTCACAACTAGGTTCCTATTACTCAGATGAACTTGGAGAAACTTACAGAAAACTTAGAATCGTTAGAAATTGGTGCAATGTCTGACACCAGTGTTTACCAAGTAACATTTATTAGAAACCTTTATAATTATAAACCTTAACGTTTCACAGTTTCATAAGTAGCACTTACGCGTTGCATTGGTAAAGTATTTTGATCGTTATTTCAATGCTTTGTGTGGAATATATGAAGATAGTATCTTGTCCCATATCATCAGCCTAAATTAGGCACGGGATTTAGAGTAGGCCTAGTGTTCTCTGTAATTGTACTTTCAGTTACTAGGCTTTCATAGGCTGTCATGTGCTTCTTGTCTTCCTTGATTTCTTCAGATGCAAGTGAAAAGAAAGCAACCACAGCCAGTTGCACAATTCGAACTAAATTTCAAAATATTTCTGATTTTTTTACTTCTTTCTTGGCCTTTATTATGGCAGCAAATATAAATGTTTTTTTTTTTATTATTTTGGTTTACCTCAGCGCGATTGATATGTTGCCTACATCTTTAACTAAAATCCATATAATTTCTGAATTAGAGATTAAAAAGTTTGGTCTGTTTTTCTTATACTGTAGGTCGAAAAAGGCTTCAAAACTACTTCCGCTTGCTCCCTCTCTCTCTGTCTCTCTCTCTCTCTCTCTCTCTCTCTCTCTCTCTCTCTCTCTCTCTCTCTCTCTCTCTCTCTCTAAACAAACATTTTCCTTAACAGTGCACTTCTGATGTATTACCGGTGGAACCACTCTTAAATCGATGTGACCTGTGACTAGTCCAAGGGTGAACCCATAGTTTTCAATTACAATAGTGATATGAATTAAAAGAACTGGAAAACATGATAACCAATCAGACATGCAGAACGTCCAGGGATTTTCAAAATTTTATCAGTAGGTTTTATCAATCTTTTATATGTTTTTCTGGCAAAGAAATAACAAAATAAAGAAATAATTGCTCCTGGAGCTCATTTAGGGTAAGGGAGCTCTAAGGATATAGACAAGGATGTGTTGTACCGCAGTATGAATCATATTTTGAGATTGGTGCTTGTTTTGATTAAGAAGGCTTTTTTGCCCGCACATGCCCTTGCCCCAAGGGTGGTACGGCGTCGCACAAATGATGAGGCCTGATATGGATCGTTAGACTCTTCCACCCCGGCAGAGACGCTACAATTTGTTTTTTACTTTTGTTTATGACAAGATATTCCAGACTCATTCACGCCGGTCCATTTCTCTAGTGGGAATTCTTTTAAATGGCTTTATATGTCTGCTACTTACTGCTGCTGCTATGCTTGAACATAAGAGATGTATCATTTACGTGCGTACAGTGTAATGTAAATAGTCTTGATGGCATTTACTAGTTGATGTTGATGTTATCTTGTTATCTAGTTTCTTGAAATTTACTTGTAGTTGAGAATCTAAGAAGGTATTTCAGGTCACTCCTAATATCAATCTTGATTATGCTATTAAGACCCTGCTAAATAAGAGGATTTAAAATGCAGTTTCCTCTAGATTCACCGACAGACTAATCCTTTTCAGTGTATGCAGCTACGTTTTAAGGGGAAGTGCCAATTATATATTAATCTTGTTTTCTTATAATTTGTTATGGGAAAATGGACTTTGCATCTTTCTAGCAATTTCCTTCTGTGGGGTTCAGTTCCATTTTATCTTTCTCAGTGAGATAAATTCAGTATCTCATATCTGTCATATTTAGAGTGTGAATTTCTAAATCTGTCATTATAACATAGTGCTAGTGTGACATGCATTAAAACTCAAAAAATGTGAAAACATACCTTCCGACTGTCCAGTTCTGCATGATCTATTACGCTTAACACTACTGGTGTTAAGTTAACGTTGCCTTAATCGCACACAGTATCACTCAAAATGTACACCTACCTATGAGGGGCAAAGACCCTATCTTTTGAAGCAAGTAATAAAAGATAAATGATAAAAAAAAGAATCAGGCTAATATAAATTATCAATACATATAAAAATAAATGTCATAATGTATCAGCAAATAGAGCAATTCCATCTTCTCTGAGCGACATAATATCTCCGTCCTGGTATTTATTTATGAGCAAAAACCAATGCCACAATTGCCGACCCAAATCGTCCAATTAATTTTAATTTGAATCAATTGATAACTTCTGCATTTGCAATGGAATTTAGCAATTGTTTTGAATCGTATATGTTTTTGGCGTAGATGAATACTTTTGGGAAAGATTTACGTTTTCATAATTTTCGTCCCCCAACCTCTCAACCTCTCTCTCTCTCTCTCTCTCTCTCTCTCTCTCTCTCTCTCTCTCTCTCTCTCGTCTCCATTAAATGAAAAATACGCATTCTAAGTTCTGTAAGCTTTTACGGGTAACTGTTATCGTTGCCACGTTTTCCAAGATGCATATTTAGACCATTATTCTGTCCAATTGATACCGAATAAAAGAAAAGGAAAAAGAAAAATTTTTCACCTTGGTATCAAAGTTCATCGAATTGGTGGAAAGGGATGAAAGTGTTAAACCTTACATCCTTTGTGAAAGGAAGAATGGATTAAGGAATGGAAGAGGAGGAGGAGGAGGAAGGAAAAAAGAGGGAGAAATTGTTAGCGTAGGTGGAAGGGAGGGGTAGGAGAAGGAAGAATTACAGTGGCATGAATAAGGAGAGACAAATGAGGAGAGGAGAAGGAGAATAGCAGTTAACAGATGGAGGTTATGAAGGATGAAAGACTTGGAAGGTGAATGAAGGAGGAAGATTGCGGGTAGGTAAAGAGAGAGAGAGAGAGAGAGAGAGAGAGAGAGAGAGAGAGAGAGAGAGAGAAGACGAGTAACAGAGAAGAAAAAGACAAGACTGAATGATCCTCACTCCTTTAGGAATTACAGAAGTTTAGCAACTCTGTGACAAGAACAGGCTAATGACGCTACAAGGAGATAAGCTGTCTACCGTTTTGAAAAGCCCAAATTCCTGTATTCGTCTTTGTGTGTGTGTGTGTGTGTGTGATCATAATTATACCCCTTTCTCCCTCTTTTACACGGATAAGCAGACGCACACACGCACGAACATTTTTTTGGGTTACGTGATTCAAACTGAAGGACACTAGTTGTATTTGTTAGCATTAACCGACAACACCAATCATTTCCAGTTTTATGAAGATCATATAAGCATTCAGACTCACTTTCCACATTACTAAGTTAGAAGCTTTGAAGTCTGAGAGGCGATAAGTTACACCTCTTCAATATGACTGACCTGAGATGCTGAAAAATGACTTCGTGTAAACAGATAAACAGGTAAAAAATGCGCCCAAGTTTCTTCGGCGCAATCGAGTTTTCTGTACAGCGCAAAATCAAGGCCACCGAAAATAGATCTAGCTTTCAATGATCTCGGTATAATGCTGTGTGAGCCACGGCCCACGAAATTTTAACCACGGCCCGGTGGTGGCATGTTCTATATCGTTCCCAAAAGCACGATCATGGCTAACTTTAACCGTAAATAACATAAAAACTACTGAGGCTAGAGGGCTGTAATTCGGTATATTTGATGGCTGGAGTGTGGATGATCAACATACCAATCTGCAGCCCTCTAACTTCGGTAGTTTTTAAGATCTGAGGGAGGACAGAAAAACGCGGACAGGAAAAAGTGTAGACGGACAGACAAAGCCGGCCCAATAGTTTTCTTTTACAGAAACTAAAAACTAGAGCATTGTTATGTTTCATCGCTGGCCAGTTCTTTTGTCTGTCTCATGTACTGTCTGTGCATTGGTTTGTTGTGCCATTCCTCTGTTCTGTTTTTCATTCTCCTGTCTCTGTATATTTCTGGGTCTTCATCTACTTTTATCAGTCCTTCTTCCCATGCACTCCTTAGCCGCTCGTCTTCACTTGTTTTCAGATATTGCCCCATTGCTCTGCTCTCGATGCTGATGCAGTCCTCTATGCTTAGTAGCCCTCTCCCCGACCCCTCTTCCTTTCGTGTTATGTATTGTCTATCTGTATTTGCTCTTGGGTGTAGTGCTTTATTTATTGCCATGTGTTTTCTAGTTTTCTGGACTATGCTAAGAAGTTCAGTCTTCGTCCTCTCCACTACGCCTGCACTGTATCAGATTACTGGTGCTGCCTATGTGTTTATGGCTTTCATCATGCTTCCAGCGTTGAGTTTTGACTTGAATATCGCCTTAAGTCTCTGCATATATTCTTTCTTGCTCATGTCCTTCATCTCTTGGTGTTTTATATTCTCTCCTTCTATTATTCCCAGGTATTTATATACTGTCTCATCTATGTGTTTGATGCTACACCCGTCTGGTAGCTTTATCCCTTCAGTCCTTGTTACTTTGCCTTTTTGTATGTTGACCAAGGTGCATTTTTCTATTCCAGACTCCATCCTGATGTCCCCAGATACAATCCTTACAGTCTTGATTAAGGTATCTGTTTCCTTGATGCTCTTACCATACAGCTTGATGTCGTCCATGAACATCAGATGGTTAATTCTGCTGCATCCTTTCTTGAATTGGTACCCAGCATCCATCTTATGCAGTACTTTTGTCAAGGCTAGAATCAGTGGCGACAGTGAGTCGCCTTGAAAGATCCCTCCCCTGATGCTAACCTCTGCTAGTCTTATCCCAGAGGTTGTAAGTACTGTATTCCAGTTGCACATTGTTTTTTTAAGGAAATTGATGGTGTTTTCCTCTGCCCCATATGTTTTCAGGCATTCTATTAGCCACATGTGCGGTATCATGTAGAAGGCTCTCTTGTAGTCAATCCATGCCATTTTTAGGTTGGTTCTCCTTCTCTTACTATTCTTCGTTACCAATTTGTCTATTAGGAGCTGGTCTTTTGTGCCCCTACACTTCCTTCTGCAACCTTTCTGTTGGTGGGGGTTGGTGTTTGTATCCTCTAGGTAGTTGTATAGCCTTTCACCAATGATATCTGTTAGTAACTTCCACATTATTGGTAGGCAGGTGATAGGCCTGTAGTTACTTGCTATATATCCCTTGTTCTTGTCTTTCTATACTAAGGATGTTCTCCCTGTGGTCCTCCATTTGGGCCCATGGTGGTTTGTGATACAATGTTGAAGTTGTTCTGCTATTTGTGGTGTAGAACCTTGAAGTTTTTGAGCCAGTATCCATGGACTTCATCGGGACCTGGGGCTTTCTAGTTGGGCATTTTCTTTAGTTGGTGTCTGACTGTGTCTGTCGCGATCTCGGTGAATAATTTTTTTATTCTCCCCATTTCTTCTGCCTTGATTTCCTGGAGCCATGTTGCATGTTTGTTGTGTGATACCGGATTGCTCCGAAAGGTTTCCAAGTCTCTTACTTGGTTCGGCTTCAGGAATTTCCTGGTGGTTGTCTTTCCCGCTTAGTTGGCTGTATAGTCTTTTCTGGTTGGTTCCTTTATTATTATTATTATTATTATTATTATTATTATTATTATTATTATTATTATTATTATTATTATTATTAGAGGATGAATCTTACTCATATGGAACAAACCCACAGGGTTTGCAATTTAAGTTTCTAAAGAATAAGGTTTACATTAGGAAGAAATAAGAGGAGGCAAAGGAAAATATAGAAAGAAGAGATCGAACTTATTAAAAAAGAAAAAAATATATTAATAAATTAATAAATAGATAAAAATTTATTAAAATGCAAGGAGAATAGTACCAGAGTAGTAATGCACTGAATCTTCACTTCTTCTGCAGTTCCAATTGCACGACATCCTCTGGGAGACTGTTCCACAGTCCAACGGTGTAAGGAATAAAGGACCTTTGGAACTTAGAAGTTCGACAGCGAGGCCCATTTACTGCATATTGGTGCCGCTACTAAGCGAACCTGGTTGCTAACGGTAGGAAAAGGAGATCGGGGATCAACTGTGAATGTGAAAGATCTCTGTTGAGACACAATTCATGAAAAAGAGACAAACAAGAGACCACCCGTCGATGGTCCAGCTGATAACTGCTAATATTAGGAAACAGAAACCTACCACCGCGAACCACTCTGTCTAAAAGAGATAAATCTATTAATTTTCGTTTCATCAGATCTGTACATTCTCTATTTCATACCACAATTACCTCCATTAAAGTGTAAAAATAATGCATTTGACGTGCTATTTGTTCTTACAGTATTTATGTCGTTTTAGCCGAGCAGCCAATTACTCCCTACTTTGTCCCACGTGATTTCTATTAAATTCTTTATAAGGAATCTCATCGACATATCATTTTGATTTCTCGGCGAAGTTTGGTTATCAAGTTCCTAATTGGCCTTCGTGCTTCAAAAAGGCATCAATAACAAATGCTTGACTAGTCTCGAATATTATCAGATCAAGTATGGGAAGGAAAGAACAGTATTTCTTTTACGCATACATACACACACACACACACACACACACACACACACACACACACACACATATATATATATATATATATATATATATATATATATATATATATATATATATATATATATATATATATATATATATATATATATATATATATTACTAATAGGGCCTCATTCAAACTGGATAGTATCTACTGGAGTTATTTTTTCCAGAAAGTTACAAGCTTTTTTGGACAGTCCCCATTGTCAAGTAACCGTACAGTTTGAATGAGGTCCTGTTAGTCACTTAATTATACTAATGCACAGAACAATTGTGTATGGGATGAAGTTTTATATATATATATATATATATATATATATATATATATATATATATATATATATATATATATATATATATATATATATATATATATATATATATATATATATATATATATATATATATATATATATATATATATATATATATATATATATATATATATATATATATATATATATATATATATATATATATATATATATATATATATATATATATATATATATATATATATATATATATATATATATATATATATATATATATATATATATATATATATATATATATATATATATATATATATATATATATATATATATATATATATATATATATATATATATATATATATATATATATATATATATATATATATATATATATATATATATATATATATATATATATATATATATATATATATATATATATATATATATATATATATATATATATATATATATATATATATATATATATATATATATATATATATATATATATATATATATATATATATATATATTAGCTGACCAACCTGGTGCTGCCAGGCAAAAATCTGAATGACAACCAATAAACTCTCTCTCTCTCACCTTCCCACTGTCTCCTCCCTAACACCCCCTCTACTCTCTCTCTCTCTCTCTCTCTCTCTCTCTCTCTCTCTCTCTCTCCTTTCCTGTTTAGATAGTTGATTCAATTACATTGCCCAGTATTTTTTCCTTTTTATATTTCACCCCATCTCACCTCTCATTTCCTATTGGGGCTGAACTTGGACTTAAAGGACATTGGGAGTGTCACTATTCATCTCAACAACCTCGAATACTATGGATTAGACACTAATAGCTGTTGTTTTCAGTTATTTTTACATGATACCCCTTCCCATCCCCACCCCCTTTGGTACCGGTAATGTCTTCCCTCCCCCTGCCACAGTATTCTTTTCCAAATAGTAAGTCATATGCATACTGAAATGAGGTATGATAAATTTCCAGAGTTTATTTAGTTACTAAGTTTACGGGCAGAACCAGTCCTATTGGGTGCCCTTTGGTGCCCTTTGGTGCCCTTTTGGTGCCCTTTGGTTCCCTTTGGTGCCCTTTGGTGCTAGTGATGTCTTACTATTAAAGTATTCTTTTCTAGATAGTAAGTCATATGTATCCCAAGTTTGATTGAAACTGCTCAATGCATTTCAGAGGTATTCTGGAACATTCACTCTCACACACATACATACATCCATTTTTACACACACACACACACACACACACACACACACACACACACACACACACATATATATATATATATATATATATATATATATATATATATATATATATATATATATATATATATATATATATATATATATATATATATATATATATATATATATATATATATATATATATATAATATATATATATATATATATATATATATATATATATATATATATATATATATATATATATATATATATATATATATATATATTTATATATATATATTATTTATACATATATATGTATATGTGTGTGTGTGTGTTTATATATATGCAAGTGTATGTATATGTTTGTGCTTGCATTCAGAGGAAAAGGGAAAGAAAGGAGTAATCTGGTAAACATACTACCCTCCTAATTTATACCTTCACGTAAATCGGTCAGGATTTTCAGTCGTAAATCTTGGCTGGTCTTTTACCCCATCCATTTATACACACATACACATGTCGTGATGTTATCTTCAAAAAATCAGTAACCTGGTTCTTCAGTTTAAAGTTATGTAAGTTTGGTAGTTCAAAACTCAAATAATCCTTCCACGTGCTGGAAACATAATAATCTCTAATTAAATTAAAGGATTATAGAGATGGCCTGCAATTGCAGATATTTATTGCTGTTAAATACAAATTAAGTTTTCATTCAAATCTTGGCTGGTCTCTCTCTCTCTCTAATCTCTCTCTCTCTCAAAATACACTTCTAATCATGTGATTATAAAATCAGCTTCTTATATTCTGTAATAATTTCTTTAAAAAAACACACGACCCAACATATTTTCGGAGATCACAAAAATTTTTGCCATATGCTCAATACTTATTTTAGGTTCAAAAGGAAAAGTTGTTTATAAAACATTAGTTGATTTTCTAAAAAATTTCATCCTTTGGAATACTTTCAAGGTTATTTCCCAAAAAAAAGAGGAAGATTAACTCTAGATACTCAATCAAACTTACACATTTTCTTGTCAATAAACTGGAAAACCTGGCTAAATCTTTTCGATATTCCATTTAAATTTTGTTGATTTTTGATATGTGAATAAGACTTTTGGTCGTTACCTAACTTTAAAACATAGAACAACAAAATTACTTAATTAGGTTTCTCACTGAACATTTAAGAATAAGACACGGATGGGTTTTGTAAGCTTGTAACAATACTAAGAAAGGATAAATTAAAAGTGATTAACGAAATAATTATTGTATTAACACAAAAAAGGTAAGTAAAAATAAACATTCCTCCTTTAGCAGAACAATGCTATAAATCACACTCATAAATAAAGAAAATAAAACCTCATTCAAAATATTATGAAAAATATACGGAAAATACTCAAAAATAAATAGGCAGCTCCTTTCTGACCCTCCTCCCAGCAAGAGACCAGAGTGAGACTAACCTAAAGCCAGGGAAAAGATCCGAAGGAGACAAACCACGCAGAATATAACAAGTGATTCCGTATTCATATGGTAGTTACACAGTTAACTAAACAAGGCAATAATTAAATGGTTCAGCAATATGTAAAATATTAACAATATGCGTCACACCTCCCCCCAAAAGGCCGAGCCCAACGGAGTGGCTCGGAAGAGCGTGGAGTTCAAGGTACTTTGGTTCCAGCCCTTGACAGAGCATCCGCGATAACATTGTCACTTCCTTTAAGGTGAAGAATTTTCAAGGGGAACTTCTGTATATACAGAGCCCAACGGAGTAGTCTCTGGTTGTGTGACTTCATCTTCTCCAGGAAACTCAACGGATTGTGATCAGTGTAGGTTACTATCTCAGAAGCTCCCTGGAGATAGCACTCAAACTTCTGCAATGCGAGCACTAAACTCAGTGCCTCCTTTTCAATAGTGCTATAAGACATTTGATGGGACAGGAACTTAGTAGACGTGTAACACACTGGATGCAGAAAACCATCTCCCGCTGATTTTTGCAGCAACACTCCACCAGCCCCTGTATCACCCGCATCTACTTGAGACAAAAAGGTTTATTAAAATCAGGTGTACACTCGGCAACGAAGTGAGGATACAGTTTTTAAATCTTCGGACATATGTTGCTCAATAATGCAGAGCTTTAGACGGAGGAGCTTCCGTCTTATTGTGTTTGTTTTTGCTTGACCTCTTATAACTTTCAATCATATTCTACGATAATGAAATCATTGATCTTAAATGCAGTAGTAAGTTTCGCATTATTCGTTCAAGTTGTAATTTGCAACGACAGTTCTGAGCAAAATAAACATTTTTTCGACGCTTACCAAGCAACCTTACACAAATGAATTTATGACACCACATTGAACGAATGCTTGCATAATCGGAAACGCGATCTTCCATAATGAAATCAGGAGTTAAATTTGAGCAATGTCCAACGAAAAGGAACGAATGCATTGCTAAACTTAGAGTGAGAGAGAGAGAGAGAGAGAGAGAGAGAGAGAAAGAGAGAGAGAGAGATCTGCTGTTGTGAAAAATTCCTAATCAGTAGAGCTACTCATTTCATTGTTTTTTTCTTTTTAGAGATTGACACTATTTGGTATAGTAAAGAGAGAAATAGAGAGAGAGAGAGAGAGAGAGAGAGAGAGAGAGAGAGAAATCAAACTTAGTAACGTCAAGAAACATCCAGTTACTTGTGCTTTCCCCACGAAGCTCCACTTGCCCTTCACATCATAGAGAACGCTCTTGCACAACCTACCATAGGTGTCACAACATATACTGCCATTAATTCCAGCTGATTTTTAACACCGTGAAATACAAACACCTCGTATGATGATGCAATAAAAGCCTGTTCAGCCCGTTCTGATGAATAGTACACACCGAGATATCCATCTATCTTTTAGATCTCTGACAAATCTAGGTTTACTTAAAAAGTCAACGTTTTTGTTTTGTTTAACATAAGATATAATTTGGTTTTTCATATTCTAGAGTAAATTTACAGAGTAAGAAAAAATTGAAATTTGAACGAAATCTAATGAAAACTGTATTAAATGTACATAAGACAGGGTTGCTACAGGGTAATAATTTGAGTTGATTAAATGCACATTCTTGAGTCCATATGAACTTGACCTTAGAGCTAGTTAGGTTAGTTAAGGGTGATGCTACAGATGCAAAGTTCTTGCAAAACTTCCTATAGAATGAAGTCATACCCAAAAAATGCCGTAGTGATTTTTTTAGAAGTGGGGCAGGATACTCAAGTACAGCATCAATGTTAGCAGTCTTAGGACGAACATGCCCACTACCTACAATATGGCCTAAGTAGGAAATAGTAGCATGGCAAAATTCAGTCTTCTTTAGGTTAATTGTTAAATTAGCTTCTTCAAGTCTTTGGAATAACAATTCTAGTCTACGGATATGTTCCTCAAAAGTTTCACTGATTACGAGGATGTCATCCAAATAACAAAAGACACCATCAAGATCTCTAATGGTATCATTAATAAGCCTCTGAAACGTGGACGGAGCATTGGTAAGACCAAAAGCCATTACTTCATATTGAAAAAGGCCAAATGGAGTTATGAATGCTGAAACGACTTTAGCTCTTTCTGTTAGGCCTACCTGATAATACCCTTTTAAAAGGTCCACTTTAGTCATGTACCTGGCTTGTCCAACGGAATCTATGATGTCATCTATTCTTGGTAATGGATATGAATCTTTAATAGTTACCATATTCAGTTTGCGGTAATCTGTGCAAAACCTTAAGTTACCATCCTCCTTTGGTACTAGAAGACAAGGGGAAGCCCATGGAGATTTACTTGGGACTGCTAGGCCATGTTTGAGTAAATATTCCACTTCCCTCTTCATCTGTGCTTTTCGATCAGGACTCAGACGATATGGAGGTTGACGAATGGGCATCGTACCTGGGACAAGTTCAATATCATGCAGAAGCACAGTACTTTTCCTGGGAAAGTCACAAAAAGAAACATTATTAATAAGAGTCTGTAGCCTTTGAGAATGTTCACTAGGTAAATGGGACAACTTCACTTCCAGGTTTTGTAAAACTTCTGAATTGGATTCTGGGCTCCAAGAAGGTATGAGATCATTAATCGAGTTGACAGTTGCAGAGGTATTCTCTGATGCAGAATCTATATTAATCATATTAACAACTAAGTCTCTAGAACAAGGTCCAGGTTCCCTACAGTGATATTTTTTTAAAAGATTTAGATGAACTATTTGAGTGGATTTTCTACGGTCAGGAGTCTCAATTACATATGTATTATTATTGACACTTTTCAGTACCTTATATGGTCCAAAGAACTTTGACTTTAGGGGAGAACTATGAACAGGAAAATAAGCCAAAACCAAATCGCCTGGGAGTAATTTTCTAACTTTACTAGATCTATCAAAATTAATTTTCATTTCAAACTGTCGAGCTTCGAGATTTTCTTTAGCTAATTTTCTAACATCACAAAGAATTTTCTGGAGCTTTGATATATATTGTTTAACAGACTGAACTGGACTGGAAGAGGGCGCACTCAACCACTCATCTTTAATTACATTAAGAGGGCCTCTAACTGACCTTCCAAATAACATTTGAAAAGGGGAAAATCCGAGAGACTCTTGTGGAGCTTCTCTTGTGGCAAATAATAGAAAATCCACCCCTTCATCCCACTGTGCATTATTCTCGAGACAGTATTTTTTCAACATACTTTTAAAAGTCTGATGCCAGCGTTCTAAGACACCTTGGGACTCTGGGTGGTAGGCTGAGGATAATATTTGTTTAATTTCCAGTTCCTTCAGGACTTTACTGAATAAGTCACTTGTAAAGTTAGAACCACGGTCACACTGTAACTCTCTGGGGATTCCATAGGTGGTGAAAACTTTAAGTAAAGCATTAGCTATAGTTTTAGACAAAATATTACGCAAAGGAATTGCTATGGGATAACGTGTAGTAGGACACATAATGGTGAGCAAATATTGGTGACCCTTTTTAGTTTTTGGCAGAGGTCCTACACAATCTATAATTACCCTATGAAAAGGATCATCAGGAACTATAATAGGTTGAAGAGGATATTTGGGTATACTTTGGTTAGGCTTTCCTGAAATCTGACAAATGTGGCAAGTACGGATAAAGTCTGCTATATCCTTTTTCATGTTAGGCCAATAGAAATGGTTAAGAATCTTGTGATAAGTCTTGTGAATCCCCAAGTGTCCACTATTCCCATCATGAGCAACCTCCAAAACAAGTTTTCTTACAGAGGATGGTAGAACGATCTGGTGCTTTTCACCCCAAGTGTCAAGCTTAGATAACTTAGCAGGGCGATAAAATCTCATGAGGACACCAGATTCATAATAAAAACTAGGTGATTTATCAATTTCACTTTTAGAGACTGCTTGACTGTGAAAATTACCTAGGTATCATCCTGTTTTTGAGCTTTGATAAGCTCAGCTTTGCTCATAATATTTTCCACTGCATTTTCTACTACTTCAGAGCATTCTAGGTCTTTTGATTTCTGTGATCGAGTAATTACACAAGTTACATCATTACTAAAATCATTTCCCTCACTAGGATGATCAGTTACCACCAAATTTGGAACAACTAAATTACCAGCCAGATCATTGCCCAACAAGAAGGATACTCCTTCCACAGGAAAATCGTTATCTACCACACCTACCGACACTCTAACTTTTTTCAAAGGACAATCAATAAAAATGTCTGCAAGGGGGGCACGAGAAGTTTGAGTTAAATCCCTCAAGAGTACAAAGTCACCATTTAAAGCCTTATTGATATCTGGAATTGCTTTCCTTAAAATCAAACTTTGTGATGCCCCTGTGTCACGTAACATCTTTATCTTATGCTCAGCACCATCAGATGTTAAAGATCCAATACCATCTATTTTGAAACCTTCAAACAAATCCACAGCTTCATGTGTTACCACATGCAAAGACGGTTTATCCTTATGCAGTGGATTACTTTTAAAACTCCTATCCTTAAAATTCCTATTTAACTCCGAAACCTTACAATTTGGTGCTTTACAGTTTTTAATAGAATGACCTGGTTTCTTACAATATTTGCAAAGCAGTGACTCCTAGATTCCTCAGTGCTAACACCCAGAGTATTACCTGGAACTTGTTTTACAATATGATCTAATCTCTTGCTAGTTTTATGTACAAGGGAGTAGGTGTCTGCTAAAGAAGCTGCCTTTAACAAGTCATTTTCTTGTCTGTCACAAAGGTACAACATTATATGTGAAGGAAGTTTTCTAACAAATTCCTCAAACACTATTAGATTTTCTAACTGTTCAAAGGTAGTTATAGCTGAAGCTTTTAACCACTTCCTAAAATCTCTTAATTTTTCTGAAGCAAACTCTAGGTATGTCTGAGTACTAGTTTTAACTTTATTGCGAAAAACTTGCCGATAACCTTCCACAGAAATTGAAAAAGCATCTATGACAGCCTTTTTATAACTTCATAATCATTTGTCTCTTTGATATGTCGACAAACTTGAGCCGCTTTACCGGAAAGTTTAGGCCTAAGTAGCCAAATCCATTGTTCTTTCGGCCAATTCAAATGAGAAGCAGTTTCTTCAAAAGCCTTAAAATAGTCTTCAGGGTCATAATCAGTGAAGTCTGGTACTAATTTCATATTCTTGAATAAGTCAAACTTCTTTTGAGATTCTAGCAAATCAATTTCTTGCCATTTATCGAGCCGAGAAAGTTCAGATTTTTCCCTTTCTGCTTTCAATTGCAATTCAATAGTCTCCCTTTCTACTTTTACAGCTAATTCAGCCTGAAATAAAAGTCTCTCTTTCTCTTTTCTGCTTCTAATCTAATCCTCTCTTTCTCTCTTTCTGCTAACCAATCTAATCTCTCTTTCTTTCCAATCTAATCAATTTCAAACTCTAGTTTTATTTTTTCTAAGTTTTTCTCTTCCTTCTCGCGCTCTACCGCAATTCGCTCAAACTCGAGTCTTTGTTCGTTAGTCAAAGTGTCCTTGTCTTCAACTATCCAGAGTCTAGCTTCAGCTCCTACCTCTTTAGCCTTTAAGTAATGTTCAAGAATTAAATTTCGAATTTCAGACTTTTTCATGTTACTTCTAACTGGTAGTTGCAAACGTAAACCTAACTCCAAAAGGTCCTTCTTCTTTGCATATTGAATTGTGGAGAGTTCAACAGAAGGATTACCAGCAAATTTATCCACATCAAAACTAGCCATTGTGAAATTGAAACAATGAAAACTTCCTTACGTAAACTATCTGAATTCCTGTTTCACAAATGAACACAAGGTAACTCACAATTACGTCTATAAGCACTTTGTTCACTTCATAAAAGTTCACAATATTTTTCATATGAAATAAAAAAAAATAACAATATGGTTTTAAAGGCTAAGTGTACGGGGAAATCTCCTGATTCTAGTCAAATAGAGTGGAGAAGGAATAACCTTGCCTGGTCCAAACAACAGTTATTACTCTAAGCGACTAAAATTGACAGCTTAAGCATTTCGTGTGTCAGGCAAAGAGAAAAAGGTTTATACTGTACCCCACATGCAATACAATAAAAACGGGCTTTGAGTCAATAGGAATAACTACACGAATTCTCAGCTGTGATAATTGAAGTTTATAACAGGTTAAAGAGCTTACGAGTTTTGCTCAAGGGCGAGTCTTGGTGGGGATAGGAGAAACAAGCGAACAATACTGGGAATAAACGAGTCAACAGGTACTGCACTATAACATAAACCGACACTATATTTCAAAAGCAGGCGCAACACTTCATAAAATACAATATCGAAAATAACAGGTATTCAGATGGCTCACAATGTACAATATTCTGAATGAGAACAAACGACACTGACAAATTGCTCATTAAAAGGAAGAATGGATCCCAGACAGGCCCCCAAATTATGTTACATACTTAACTAGGTTTCTCACTGAAAATTTAACAATAAGACATGGATGGGTTTTGTAAGCTTGTAACAATACTAAGAAAGGATAAATTAAAAGTGATTAACAAAATAATTATTGTATTAACACAAAAGGTAAGTAAAAATAAACATTCCTCCTTTAGCAGAACAATGCTATAAATCACACCCATAAATAAAGAAAATAAACCTCATTCAAAATATTATGAAAAATATACGGAAAATACTCAAAAATAAATAGGCAGCTCCTTCGACCCTCCTCCCAGCAAGAGACCAGAGTGAGACTAACTTAAAGCCAGGGAAAAGATCCGAAGGAGACAAACCACGCAGAATATAACAAGTGATTCCGTATTCATATGGTAGTTACACAGTTAACTAAACAAGGCAATAATTAAATGGTTCAGCAATATGTAAACCTAGTTCTTCTGTTCTTCTGAACTTTTATTTACTATTTGTTTTATCAAATATTTTTCACAATTTATGAAACTTAAAAATGACTTCTATTTCAGAACCGCTGTTTAGCATTGGCTTCACTAGAAGAGAAAGTAAACTTCGTTCTTTGGTTGGTGGAGCTAGGATGTATTGTTGCTGTCCAAAGAAGGTTTACAACCCAGTATAATAAAGAAACAGCGCACAGGAATGGCTTAGTCAGGTGGATGAAGGAAATGAAGGAAACAGGGTCTGTTATTGATATACCCTGGTCTGGTAGACCATGTGTTGATGAAGGGGCCTAGCATCTGTAGAACAATCCTTTGAAAGAACTCCGTGAAATAGTCTAAGACGAGCATCTTTGGAGATAAGGTTTTCAAAATCTACTATGCATGTGATCTTGCGGAAGAAAATTGAAAATTTTGCAGAATCCAAATGCATCAAGTGTTGTTAGAAGAGGATTATCATACACGACATACTTTCTGTCATCAGTTCATTGAAGGGATTAATACTGATTATGCATTTTTGAATAATTTAATGTTCTCCACATTAGTGGAAAGATCAACAGGTATAACTGCCGTACTTTCGCGATTGAAAGGCCACGTGAATCTGTTGAATATGAAAGAGATTCTCTCATAATTAACGTCATTTGGCTGTTCTTTTTTGAAGGAGGTACTGTTAATGGTGGTAACTATTTAGAAATGCTACAAAATTACGTTATTCATAAGCTTGAACAATTAGAACTTATAGAGAATATAGTTTTTCAGCAAGACGGAGCACCTTGTAATTTGAACTGCAAGTTAGGCAGTCTCTAAATTAGTCCAGCAGATAATTGCATATTTCATAAGAATCGTTCAGATAGTGAAACAAGCATGAAATTTTGCACAAGTGCTCTTTAAAGTTCCCTCTATCAGAAAAGGGCGCTGGCCACGCAAAAAATTTAATATAGCGGCCAAATTCCAAGATGGCGGCCAGTATTGACAGATTTTGGCTAATTTTTCACTAGAATGGCATGTATTTGCTTCTAGCAATATGGTAAAGCTCTTCCATACTATTTCTTGTGAATATTATGTTTCTGTAGCTTCCCAGTACAGTTTACCTTTAAATATGGGGGCTATATGGCTGCCAAGAAAAGGTAGAAACAATAATTATAATGAGAAATAATGCCCGTTCAACAATTATCGTTTTAAGCATGGATCTTGGTTTCTGTGGTTTTAGATCCTAATGAGGCCATCTCTTTCGAATAACTCATCAATTTTGAAGGAAAATTAATAAATGTAAAAGAGTGTATGTCTGCACACAACCAGGGCACACTGGTGACATCACTGCTGTGTAACTCAGCATGGGGTTCAGTGCCAGCTAATCCAGCTTTACTAATCCTGTAGTCTTAGACTAGTAGTTGTAGTATAGTTTAGTTTAGTGTCCCAAATGCTTTCTAACAGCCCCAGACCAGCTATAGTTAGATAGCCGCACCTGAATAGACAGGATGTGCCAGCGCGGGAGAGCCGAGCCAAGGGTATGGGGCTGTACATGATGGTTCATGTACTTACCCGGATGGTGTACAGATCACACGGGACTTAAATGGCACTGGATGAATGATCGGGCTAGGTGTAGGAGACCGAACCTAGTTGAATCCCATACAGGAATGTGTGCTTTGTTTAAGGTGGTAAAGGATAACCCCTCGGCCTTAATCAAAAGTGAAATCATGGCAGAATGTGATGCCAATCCAATATTGAGCAGTAGAAAAACAAACTGGAGTTTGTGTTGTCTTTGTCAGAAGGACAAAAGAGGTGAGCACTTGACATCACCTCCAAGTCATCATGTCCTAGACCATGATGGGTACACAATGCTGGCAAGGAACATTCCCATGTTCAGTGAAATTAATGAAATGCCACTGATAATGGATCCAGCAAGGCTGGATGAAGGTGATGGCATAGAGGCCACTCTCAGGAAAAATGCAGCAAAATACCATGTGAACTGTCGCTTGTTGTTTAACAACACTAAACTGGACCGTGCAAGAAAGCGACAATCCAATGATCAGACCAGCAACACTGAGACTAGTCGTGCAAAACTGCGCCGAACCAGTCATGACAATGAAGTTTGCATTTTCTGTGAGAAAGTGGCACCTGCATCTGATCTCAGACAGGCTAGTACTAAGGGCCTTGACTTGAAATTGCGTGAATGTGCAGAGATACTTAGTGATGGCAAGCTCCTTGCTAAGTTGACTGGTGGGGATGTCATTGCACAGGAGTTTAAGTATCACCATGCCTGTCTTTGTGCCCTCTACAACAGAAAAAGGTCCTACCTGAGGAGCCTTGAGAAAGACCAAGGTAGCACTGAGTCAGAATCAGATGTGTATCCACTAGTTCTGCCAGAACTGATGACATACATTGTTGAAAACAACCTTTGTTCAGATGATCCAGTCACATTTCGGCTGGCAGATATTTGCCACCTCTACCAACAACGTCTGGAACAATTAGGTGTAGAGTCACCAAGTGTAAATTCCACGAGACTCAAAGACAAACTTCTGGCAGAAATTCCAGAACTTGAGGCTCATAAATCTGGCAGAGATGTATTACTTGCATTTCAAAAGGATGTGGGAAAAGCACTTGCTCAATCATCTGATCTTTCAGAGGCAGTTATCATTGCTAAAGCAGCAAATATTCTCAGAAAGTCTATACTTGATCATCAGTCACGGTTTGATGGCACATTTTCTGAGGCTTGTGTACGAAATTCTGTGCCTCCTCCTGCTCCAGTTTGTAGGGATGGTTGAGCATGGGGCTGACATCAAGTCACAGTTACGATTTGGAGCATCAAAGTCAGACCAGGCCATTGCACAGCTCATGCAGTTCAACTGCTACTCCCCGATACAAAGAGGGAGCAACAACTCATAGACACTCCAAAGACAGAGAAACACCATTCCCAGTCTACATGGGACTCTCAGTCTATGCCAAAAGCAGGAAGAGAAACCTGGTTGAAATGCTACATCAGTATGGCCTCAGTATCTCTTATGACAGAGTACTGGAGGTCTCTGCACAGTTAGGAGATGCCACAGTTAGCAAATATGTGGAGGAGGGTGTGGTCTGTCCCCAGTACTGCGAAAAGGGTTGTTCACCACTGCAGTGATGGACAACATCGACCACAACCCATCTGCAACTACTGCCACTACCTCCTTCCATGGAACTAGCATCTCCATATTTCAGCACCCCACCAAGGAGAACACTGGACAGGAAAGACAGCAACTAAAGTTTGCACCTGAGAAAGTGAGGTCGGTGCCTGAATTGCCGGACACATTCACAAACATCTCACCAGCTTCCTTTCAAACAAAGAACCCTGTGCCACCAAACACTGCAATACCAAAGCCACCCACAGATATCTTGGGGCCACAGCTTGCACTGGAGTATCAGTGGCTAGACAAGGTCATAGTCACCCAGGAAATAGATGATGCAGTGAATCTGACGTGGTCAGCTCATCACGCTTCAATGAAGAGAAGCCAGAATTTGAAGTAACCATAACTTCATTGCTTCCTCTCCTGCGTGATCAGGCTCATTCTGTTGCTGGGTTTTCTGATCAAACACGTGATGCAGAAAGTGCAGGATGTCACTGATTTTCTGAACCCTGGCCAGATACCCATAATCACAGCTGATCAGCCAATCTATGCCGTAGCAAAGCAGGTGCAGTGGCAGTGGCCTGATCAGTATGGCGAAGACAAGTATCTGGTAATGTTTGGTGGTCTGCACATTGAGATGGCAGCAATGACATCTCTTGGTACTCTTCTTCATGGCAGTGGTTGGACAGGAGCTCTGGTGGAGGCAGGAGTTGCTTCATCTGGAACTGCAGAATCCTTCCTGTCAGCTGCAAGTGTAACCAGGACACGGCAGATGCACCAGGTTACAGCCTCTAGTTTGTACAAACTCCTGAGGACAGCATACACTGACTACTGTGCTGAGAAAGCAAACAACAATGAGCAGGCATTAGAGTTTGAGGAGTGGTGTGACCTTCGAAGACAGCAGAGTCCACAGTTCCACTTCTGGCACATGGTGTTGTCTATGGAACTTGTGATATTCCTACTGATCAGGTCCTTCCGTGAGGCCAATTTTGTCCTCTACTGCCAGGCATTGCATGAGCTGATACCCTACTTCTTTTCCAACAATAATACAAACTATGCTCGTTGGCTGCCTATTCACCTCAGGGACATGCTTACCCTAGAGAGTTCACACCCAGAGTTGCACAAGGAGTTCAAGGCTGGCCACTTTGTTGTGCACAAGACCAGTCGCCAGTTCTCAGCAATGGCTCTTGACCAAGCTCATGAGCAGACCAATGCCTTTATAAAGGCTGATGGCGGAGCCATTGGGCTGACTGAAGATCCGTCAGCACTCAGAAGATGAGGCTAGACTTGATATGTTTGCCAGAAAACAAAGGGCATATGAGGCCATTCCACCAACCAGGGGAGCTCTCCTCCAACACACCAAGCGTGCTGCGTACCAGGCTGGTTGTGTGTGGGGGCAGGCCACCCAGTGTCAGCCACAGCCAGAGAACCCTGCTGAGTGGGGATGGCAAAAGTCTGGTGAAGCATGGCAAGTCCTCTGGACAACCAACTCGCCCTTAGCCAAGAGTTGCCAACAGCTTACCAAATGTGGATGCAAAGCAGGCTGTCGGGAAAGGTGCAAGTGCTACAAGCTGGGTCTTCCCTGCACAGCTCTGTGCACTTGCAAATGTGAAGTCTAGATAAATATTGCCCTCTCTTCAGTAGATAATCTAGCTTGAGCATCCAACGTGTCATGCTATGCCTACCTTCTTATCCTCAATTTTTCAAAGGTGTAGGTTGAGAGACCTATACATAGATTGGTTGCCATGTTTAGTCCATATTTCTCTTCTTTTCTTTTTATGGTTACAGTCTTAGACACAATGTTGTATGTGACCATACCATTACTATTTCAGTTGAAAATAGCATATTAGTTAAACTGTCTGATCACATGAATATACCATTAAATAAAAACAGTTGGTCTCTATGTGTCTGCTAGCGCTGTGGATAGAAAAAAAACTTTTATGGCAAACCATTTTGTACGCCATCTTGGTTACAATTCATTTAGTAAGGGTTTTCAATAAAATGTGTGGTATGGAAAATTTTTATAACCTAAAAGTCGAGGTTTAAAAAAAAAAAACTGGCATATTCCATCCAATAGATGCTCCCAAACCAGTGAATCTCAACATAGATGGCGGCCATTTTGAAAAATAGCCACGATCTTGGATTTTTAGGTGGCCAGCGCCCTTTTCTAAGAGAGCGTAGTCTTAGGAATGTTTGTGCCAAATTTCATGCTTGTTTCACTATCTGAACGATTTTTACAGCAATCTGCTGCACTAAATGAGGAATTCACTAACAAATGGATCGGAAGAGGTGGACCATTATTTTGGCCTCCAAGTTCACCAGATTTGACTCCATTTGATTTCACTTTATGGGAACGTGTGAACAGTATTGTTTATTTAACTAAGCTTTGATCTTTAGAAGACTTGAAAGCAAGGAGAACTAATGTGATTGCAGGTATTACTGAAAATCAACTGAAAATGTTTTCTGAGAACTACAGAACTGTATTTCTCTTTATATTAGTAAAGATGGTGGACATGCTGAAAATTAACAAGAAGAATTAAAAATTAAGGTTATTCTTCTATCTTATCCTTTCTTATTCATCATGTATAATTACGAAGCTACAAGAATTTTAAATTATACCATGACTTTATGGACACCATATATATAATATATTGCATATATATAATCAACTGATATATATATATATATATATAGATGTATATATATATATATATATATATATATATGAAATATTAATATATATATATATATATATATATAATTATATATATATATATATATCTTATTATATATATAATTATATAACAAGATATATTAAATTATATTATATATATATATTATATATATATATATATATATATATATATATATATATATATATATATATATATATATATATATATATATATATATATATATATATATATATATATATATATATATATATATATATATATATATATAATAAGTCGCTCTAGCTAATAAAGACATCAACATTATTTGGATTATTTTTCTTCGCAAATAATCAGGCAGAAGTAAAGACAGTAACAATAAGGGTATATGGAACAACAACGGGAACCATTGGAAGGCCATTTCCTTACCAGTACTAACTACTAGTACTATTACTATAACAAATATTGACATTCCAGTCGTAGGCGTGAATTTCTGAAGTCTTTTGCAACTTTGTTTCATGCGTGTTTCTGTTGTGTGTAATAAGAAAGAAGGCTGTGTTGTCAAAACAGGTTGATTCCCAGACATTCAATCAGCTGCGAATGATTTCCCAATTTACTGGGCATAATGGCATTGTTGTTCCGATAATTGCACCCAGTCGTTAGATTTTTATAATGATGGTAAACGGATCTGGTCATCATCTGGCAACGTTTGTTTCGCCTACATTTTCGTAAATTATTGCTTTACAAATTCCTATATATTATGAATAGGTCTCGGCGTTTTCATGGTTTCCAAATATTGTTATGTATTCGCGACAATATTAAAGAATCTCTCAGCCTTAGACTTTCTGGAGAACTTCAGTGTTTCGTAATGATAAGAAAAATATCTCAAGAAATAAATGAACTTCGGCCGTTGTCTGATAATTCAGAAATGCATCCTTCGACATTAGTTTACCAAACGAACAAACTTTTTATTATTAGATCGACTACAATTAACAGAATCGATAATTCTGACCCAAAATAAACTTGGTGCAGTTAAAAACTGGATAAAAAAAAAGTAGTCCAATCAGTTTGCATTGTATGTGATTGTGTTCGACTGGTGAGAGATAAACGAAGTCCAACTCAAGTCCTAAACCATGATATACTGGTAAAAACATTAAAACATTTAATCTTTTCGAGGACTACTCTTAGAAGGGATGGGATGAAGTTTCAATCACTGTGAGGATCTAAGGATAAGGAAAGTCGTTTTCGTAAAGGTCAATGGATTGAAGTGTATGGCACGATTCCATACACAAGTCACATTGTTATCGTATGCAAAGTACATGAATGTTCTTCAAGGTTCCAGTCGTTTCAGTAATACTGAGTGACTTCAGATTGTGATATCGAAAATTAAAATTTAAATACGAAATAACGAATAACAACTTGTGAAAAAGAGTATTTTAATATTTTAAAGCGGGAAAGCATTGCAAAACATGAATTGGTAGTTAATCATTCCACTATACAATAATCAAAACCAGGTGTTTAAGTCAGCATAATTTAAACAAATTTAAGCTTCACGAAAGAAGATTAAAATATAGCAGGACTTCTTAATTACAAAAAGAGATTGGCCGAAAATCCAGCTTTGATAGACTTAATATAAGCATATGGTTAAACGGATAATCCTGCCTCTACAAACACTCACACACGAATATTTTCAAAGAGTATCTGTTGTAAATAAAACTGCACGACAAGCTCAAACGAAACTTTCTTATACCGAAAGAAACCTTATTAAATGTGACACAGAAATGAGTATGAATATTGCGAAATATCTCCCCTCACAGGACGGTTTATCTGTCAGGGCTCTTTCTGCCTTCCTCCACCTATTAAGATCACAATGGCCCTGAGATGCTTCTTTCTCATGGATATGAGATAAGTTGTGTTGTGGCTTTTGAAGCTGCTTGTGTGGGTTTGGAAAACATGATTCTGAACATGACCTAACCCCTGGCGGAAAAGGAAAACATATCTATAATTGGATTAAAGTAAAATGAATTAAGTTAAATACATTAAATTGTTAAATACTTGATAGTGGGAAGATGAAAATGAAGGAATCCATTATTTACCTTAGAAAGTTGAAGAATGATTCCTAAGAAAAAAATAAAAAATAAATAAATAAATCTTTGACAAAAGAATTAGAGATGAAAATTTTAAAAGATAATTGATTTACAAATAAAAAATCCAAAGATGTTCAAACAGATAGAAACGCCACATAATACCAAAGAGTTTTCAGATAGATTCAAGACTTTAAAAAATAAAAAAAAAGGAAGATGAATTGACCTTTACAAATGTTGACATCAGACTGTCTTCCTAATTTCTTTAATTGCGTACTTAATTTCTTCAGTTATGGTTGCTATACTCCACTGACCTTTCATTTAACATTTAATCTTCAAGATCCATTTCATCAACATCAAAAAGAATTGCAGTTTTCTATTGGTAACAGAAACTGATACATTCATTATCACTGATATGAACAATAACTTCCCGGATCCTTTATTCATATACTCCATGACACTTGTCAAGAATTTGCGGTTTACATAAGCGTAAATATTATTTGTTTATGAAAAGGGAAGCGTAAGAACGCCTTACTTTCCTTATCATTGCCGGTCAAGAAGATATCAAATGTATGCAAAGTCATCATTAATACAAACTGTAGATTCTAAATTATCCTGGGCTTATTTTTCATGCAGAGATAATTCAGAAAAAGCTCTGACATATTTATCCATTTTTGATACCTCATCCAATCTCAAAATAATAAATTTTGAGTCATATCTTAGAGAGTTTTGAATTTTTTTTCTGAAGGACATTTTTCGTGAAACCCTGGAAAATATGTCCATTTTATGTGTACAGTTTATCAAGAGTTTTAATTTTGTATGAGTTTTCCCTTTGTCAGTTGGTTAATGTATATCATTACTTTCAAACGAAGTGTATATATATTCTTTTTTTTATAAAGATTTTATTATTTCCTACAGTCGCTGTTAACCAGGTCTCTTTGAAAATGGTATGCTACATTTTTATTTTGAGTGTGTGTGTGTGTGTGAACTTGGACCTGATTTGAGAGGTAACTATATAGAGAATTAGAGAAACGCAACATGTGCATATCCTGTGGATTCGATGTAAAATAAAAACAAGTGAAAAATGCGCCGAAGATTCTTTGGGGCAGTCGAGTTTTCTGTACAGCGTATAATGCTTTATGAGCAGCGGCCAATGAAACCTCTTCATTGTCGGTGGCCTGTCCTATAGCGTTGCCAGATGCACGATCATTGCTAACTCTAACCTTAAATAAAACAAAAAGTACTGAGGATAGAGGGCTGCAATTTGGTATGTTTGATGACTGGAGGGTGGATGATCAACATACCAATTTAGAACCCTCTAGCCTCATTAGTTTTCAAGATCTGAAGGCGGACAGAAAAAGTGCGGATAGAAAAGGTGCGGACGGACAGACAAAGTCATCTCAATATTTTTCTATTACAGAAAACTCAAAAAAGAACGTAATGTACTGCTTGGAAAACCTTTCACCCCAGTTATTCGTAGAGTGAATCTATAGCCACGAGAACGATAAGAAACAAAGCATTCCGTAGATATACATTTGCATAGTCCCCTCATATGAATGATAATTTTCCCTTCCCGTCCCAATGACCAGCATTAACACATCTTATTTTATCTATTGCAACCTTCATCTGCCTATTCGTATTTACTCTGATACTGGATCATCAAAGGATAGTTCATCAGCGATGCATGACCCTCACATGAAGAGTAATTAGGATTATATATATAAGAGTATATATTATATATATATATATATATATATATATATATATATATATATATATATATATATATATATATATATATATATATATATATATATATATATATATATTATATATTATATATATATATATATATATATATATACATATATATATATATATATATATATATATATATATATATATATATATATATATATAACATACAGATTTTGCAGTTCTTTAAGAGAGAGATCTGAGAGAATCTGAGAAGTTGAAACATTATCTTGTTAGTGGATTTTCTTTATAAATACTTATCTATATTTGTGTTTATATATATATATATATATATATATATATATATATATATATATATATATATATATATATATATATATATATATATATATATATCAATGGGGAGGCGGACATAAAGACTTGCTAAAAGGGTCAATTTATTCCCACGTTTCATAATGGCTTCATTACATTTTCGAGGGCTGTATAAAATAAATAACATAAATTACAAAAGGGTACAAATTTAAATTTAAAAATTAAGCACAATGGATTACAAAATAAAAAATTAAAAATAGAAGGACAATTAAAAGGACAACGTAAAAACAAAAACAAAATCTCTAAAAAATATACAATATAAAAAAATATATATATAAAAGTAAGAAGATATGGACCAACCTATTCAGTGGCAATGTTAAAACTAAACAGAAAACGAAAGACTAAGAGAGGTACAGTGTGCCGGCAGAGGTCTGGCTGTTTAACAAGGGGACGAGTCGTTTAATCATTAATGATTCAAAATGGCCAATTCATGGCTGCTAGAGGCTCGCCCTAAAACAGAAAAATCTTTTTCAATTGAAGTTTTACATATTCTAGAGTGATTTCTGATATTCGAAAAATCTGGGTTTGTAATTTTACTGCCTGTCTATAGCTTACTCCACGATGAGTCTATGCGTACCTTCAGAAGCCTCTAATCTGGATCAATATAAGTTCCTAAATTACATTTTTAGGACATGTATATATATACACACACCCGGAGGACATATAAGATGGCATAAACGATCTTTGTACTTAAATAAAGACCCGATGGTGAGAGGATTAACAGGTATCAGGTGGACCTTAATGGCTCCAAACTTACTTTGGATCTGTTGTGAAAAGTTTTTTAAAAAGTATTATCAAATAAAAATGGAAATTTAGCATAAAAATTCAATTTAGGAACACTGTAAATTGTAGGTTTGAGGGAGAAGTACTTGTCTAGAAGCGTTCGAAGTATCTTAAAGACCAGTTCAGATGGGAAGCAGTTTTCCTTAAAATATTTACATAAAAAGGCGATCTCATCTTGGAATAGGTACCAATCAGAGGTTAGCGTTAGAGCCCTGTGGAGAGAGTAAAAACAGAATTAATTTTAAAGTTAAAAGAACAAAAACTATAAAAATTTGACCCCTAAGCCCGTAAACGTTCTTTTCTAAAAATCATGGTGTTAAAAATATTGTTTTTCTAAGAACTAGGACGTCTAAAAAGAAAGCTGATTTTCGTTTTCTTTTCTAGGGTAAACTTAACATTATGATGTTGTAAATTTAGAAAATCAAGGAAGGAATCAGCATCAAATTATGTCTAAAAGGGCAAGGTATCATCAACATACCTTACATAAAAAAGGGCGGCAGGCTAAGGGACAGTCATCTAAGAAGTGCTCCTCCAGGAGCACATGAAAATGTTGGCAAAGTAGGACCGAGGGACTTCCATTGCCATGCCGTCAACGGTAAGTTATACAAGTGGTTGACGGCATGGCAATGGGAAGTCCTCCTGGTCCTACTTTGCCAACATTTTTCATGTGCTCCTGGAGGAGCACTTTAGATGACTGTCCCTTAGCCTGCCGCCCCTTTTTTATGTAAGGTATGTTGATGATACCTTGCCCTTTAGACATAATTTTGATGATGATCTTCCTTGATTTTCTAAATTTACAACATCATAATGTTAAGTTTACCCTAGAAAAAGAAAACGAAAATCAGCTTTCTTTTTTAGACGTCCTAGTTCTTAGAAAAAACAATATTTTTAACACCACGATTTTTAGAAAAAGAACGTTTACGGGCTTAGGGCCAAATTTTTATAGTTTTTGTTCTTTTAACTTTAAAATTAATTCTGCTTTTACTCTCCTCACAGGGCTCTAACGCTAACCTCTGATTGGTACCTATTCCAAGATGAGATCGCCTTTTATGTAAATATTTTAAGGAAAACTGCTTCCCATCTGAACTGGTCTTTAAGATACTTCGAACGCTTCTAGACAAGTACTTCCCTCAAACCTACAATTTACAGTGTTCCTAAATTGAATTTTTGCTGCTAAATTTCCATTTTTATTTGATAATACTTTTTAGAAAAACTTTCACAACAGATCCAAAGTAAGTTTGGAGCCATTAAGGTCCACCTGATACCTGTTAATCCTCTCACCATCGGGTCTTTATTTAAGTACAAAGATCGTTTATGCCCTTATATGTCCTCCGGGTGTGTGTATACATACATGTCCTAAATGTAATTTAGAACTTATATTGATCCACCAGAGGCTTCTGAAGGTACGCATAGACTCTCATCGTGGAGTAAGCTATAGGACAGGCAGTAAAATTACAAACCCAGAGTTTTCGAATATCAGAAATCACTCTAGAATATGTAAAACTTCAATTGAAAATAAGGATTTTTCTGTTTTAGGGCGAGCCTCTAGCAGCCATGAATTGGCCATTTTGGAATCATTAATGATTAAACGACTGTCCCCTGTTAAACAGCCAGACCTCTGCCGGCACACTGTACCTCTTAGTCTTTCGTTTTCTGTTTAGTTTTAACATTGCCACTGAATAGGTTGGTCCATATCTTCTTACTTTTTATATATATTTTTTATATTGTATATTTTTTTAGAGAGATTTTGTTTGTTTTTTACGTTGTCCTTTTTAATTGTCCCTTCTATTTTTAATTTTTTATTTTGTAATCCATTGTGCTTAATTTTTAAATTTAAATTTGTACCCTTTTGTAATTTATGTTATTTATTTTATACAGCCTCGAAAATGTAATGAAGCCATTACGAAACGTCGGGAATAAATTGACCCTTTTAGCAAGTCTTTATGTCCGCCTCCCATTGATGTATACCTGGCTGGCCACTTGTTTGGATATATATATATATATATATATATATATATATATATATATATATATATATATATATATATATATATATATATATATATATATATATATATATATATATATATATATATATATATATATATATATATATATATATATATATATATATATATATATATATATATATATATATATATATATATATATTCATACGTGTATAAATGCATAGATATTTATAAAGTATATATACATAGACATACACGCACACACACACACACACACACACACACACACACACACACACACACATATATATATATATATATATATATATATATATATATATATATATATATATATATATATATATATATATATATATATATATATATATATATATATATATATATATATATATATATATATATATATATATATATATATATATGTATATATATATATATATATATATATATATATATATATATATATATATATGGACCCAATGAATTCATCTAATCACCGGCCTGGACCCCAGAATTTACTAGGGTCTCTGTGGATTCCCATGACCTCAAGCAGAAGCTTGCCCCCATGTGGCCTCACAACCCATATCTAAGTTGGTCATCGTAACCTGTGAGCCACTAACCCCACGAAAACTTCTTCATCTATAGCCCAGGCCTCCGAAAATAAGGTCCTGATGGAAAATTCAGCCATCTCTCAGCTCGCCGCAGAAATCAACGAACTGC